>NW_022989949.1:1132500-1312747 GCF_902827175.1 Gymnodraco acuticeps | reverse complement strand
CTTCTTCTTTTCTTCTTCTTCTCTTCAACACCCATATAAAACAGAACTGTAACAGATTTACTTTTCTTTCAACATTTATTTGAACAGCAAGTGGAGGCAAAAGTGACTGCACCCAAAACAATAAACCTGCTAGCTAACTAGCTCTAAACTCAGTACAGAATGTGGGCAACACGTTCTTCTCCACAGCCGCGCCCTCTGAGTCAGACGTCACTTCCCCCTTTTCTATCCTAGGGTACAGCCGTACAGCCCCCCCCCCCCCGGCCCCCCCCTCTTCCCCTATGCAAGCCCCTCCCTCTGAACCCAGGGCTCGCTACAATACTGTATACTGTATACACCAAACTATACAAAACGCCTTTACGCCTTGGAGCTTGTTTATCCATCTGTAAGCAACTGCCAGCTAGGTCTCTCAGTCACTCACTCCTGATCGTTCACTGCACAGTGACAGCTGCTACGGGCCTGATGTGTGAAATTGAAACTGATAGAACAAAGGTAGCCTATCGGCCCAGCCCAGTGGGCCACACCTCACTGGGCTGGGCTGGGCCGGAACACTTACAAATGTGGGCCGGTAGGATTCAGGCAGGATTTTTTCTTTTTTGGCCCTCCGGTCCAGACACAGCACCGGCCCACCGGGGAAACTCCCGGTATTCCCAATGGCCAGTGCGCCCCTGCTACTAACTGCAATGAAATCAAATTCCAGAGGAGCTGAACATCTAATTAATAATAGAGATGCTATTACGGGTGGCTACATTTCAAATGAGTCATTTCTGTAATGTAGTCAGGGCCTTCTGTGAGGTTAATTGAGACCTTGACAGCACTTAAGTCTCTGCTGCGTGTGTGTGTCTTGTCTTGTCTTACCTCTGGCTACTGCGTCGACTCTCGGGCTTCTATGGATAGAGATTTGATCTGAGTGAAAAGCGCACAACGATAGTCCACGTGTGTATGTGCCGGTAATCACAAAAGTGCTACCACTCGAGCGAGAGGATGAGATGGAGATGCAAAGTAGATGTAAAAGGAGAAACGGATGTACAGCAATGAGAGCATTTTCAACAGAGCTTAAGTGTTTTCAGAGAAGGAAATAAAAGAGGCATTTCTTGCATTAATTCACGTTTCTTGAAAGTCGAGGCTGCAGTGTATCCTATTTTCTCTCCTGGGAAACTAGAAGAAAGGCTTTTCAGTGTGGAAGAGCAGCATTGACTTCCTGGGCAAAAGAGATACAGGGAATGACCTAACCCAATATGCGAGGAAATTGTGTCAAATGTTGGAGAACACATTATTACATTCCTGGCTTTGCCAATTAGTTTTCGTACCTCCTACATTTAAGAATAAAAATGATATAAAGAATGAAGAATTTATGAAGGAACATTGTTGGCACCGTGACCAGACTGCCGCGTGCAACAGTGCAAACGGTCCCCCCCCTCCCCTCCTCCTCTCCTGTCACTCCCTGATCCCCTCCAGCTTTATCTCCTCCTCTCAGCCTTCTATTCATTAAACAGACGTAAACAAAAGAAAGTTATTTTGCATGCGGCTCCATCTCACTGAGCCCATGGAAGCAATCACAAGCTGTTTGTTGCTTACCGTTAAACAGCCCGTACTTTGGGAGGGGGGCCCAACTTAATACATAATTGAAAATGGTTGCTGTGGTCCATTTGCCACGCTTTTGTTCTTCCTACATCAGCATCGCAGGCACCGCCAGAAGGCTGCTCTTGGGGGATTTGCTTTGTCTTCCTCCGTGTCATTGTTCCTCTTCATCTCTTTCCTCTTCCTCCTGTGATGCCTTTTTCGAAAACAATTCACACTTCAGTTGAGATTGCTCTAAATTTCAATTTCAGCCAAAATGCTCTTTTAAGTAGCTGTCTCTGTATTGATGCCATTTCGTCCCTCACTTCCTCTTTTTCCTCTACATGTGAAATGTGTTTTTCTTTTATACAAGTGCATGCACTCATAGTATGTGTCTACGTTTTCCTCAAAGGGAGCTATAGCATTCCCTTTAATGTTCACGCTGTATAGCAGTTAGTGTCATTTAACAAAGCACTCTTCTGCCTCTCACTTTTCCTTTTGCTTTACCTTTTCATGTGACTTCCAGGCAGCAGTTTTTCCTTTTCTTGGCATTAATAAAATAGTGTATCAACTTTTCCTCATGTAGGCTACCACACCTTGACCTTTCCATGGTCATATCTCAGTACAAAGTGCACAGCTATGACAAGGACACACTATTATCCATCTCCACTATCCTCTCACCTCAGATTGCTCCTATGGCAAACTCACTCGCTCATGAAATGTGGCTTTCAATCTGTCTGCCAGCTGACCAGCCCCCCGTCCAGCTCCAGCCTTCATCCCCGGGGAAATGCACTGAGGTCTAGGAGCTATCCTCCTGTAATGGAACTTCAGAATAAACTAGATTTGATGACCCCCCCCTCTCTCCTTCCTGATTCAGCCCTAAACCTCATTACCTGAGGCAGGATCTTCAATCTGGCCCCCCAGGGAAACAGAGGTGCGCAGGGGCAAATGAACACAGGAAGTTGAGTTTCACTTCATATCACAGTTCATGTTGGAAAACCAGTAGATTTGTGTAGCCAATGAGTGTTGAAGAGTTTTTCAAGAGATATGCCATTCTTATGGGCATCTGCACCAACTATTTCAGCATTTGTTGTAACCACTCTTTGTATTATTTTATATAAATCGATATAACATTGGGGGTCATTAATATAGTACAAGACATGGGGAAATATATGATATGATCCAAATGATAAAAATAAAAACAATACATAATACACTGTACAGTATGTAAATGTTATTACTGTATAGGGGGCAATAAGGATAACTAGATCTCATGCTCAGTGGCTCCAGTGTTCACACTCCTGTGATTGAGGTGTCACTGCTGTGATTTTGTTGCAGTGGTACTTCATGTTGTGACAGCGGCAGGTGTTCCTTCGCTTCCTGACTGATGCACTGTGTCCTCTCCTGCTGCTGTTAGGCTTCTGTTTGACACATGTCCATTGTACGAACTCACTGTTTTGACTGGTAGTATGTGAAGGCGCTCCCTGCAGTGGAAAGAGGCCATATGCTGCAGACAGACTGACAGGCATTAGCAAAGTTGTCAACACCTATTCTTCCCTTTCTGTTCGACGTTCATGCTCCCCCTATTATTTGCTCTCTGTTTTCTCTCATACCGTCTCAAGAGCTCTCATACGGTTCTATGCTGTGCCTTTCATGTATTTGTTAAGTGAAAGAAGTGTTATTTTTGCCCCGTGAATTTTTCATGATGCGGACATTTCTTGCAAGCATTAGAGCCGCAGCAACACTTCATGTTGTAACACTGGAATTAATAACCACAGCTAATCGGTTTCATCTCAAAATATGTGACCCATGAGATCCTGTGAGCAATACCAGTGTTCATAAGTTAATCTGCTCAGAGACCCTATTTGGCTTTTAATAGCTGGAATATGGCTTTTTAACACTACAAGACATAATATTGCTCTAATCCTGCATTCATAGAGTTTTTCTTTTACTTACCTTTCCTTTTCTTCCTCTCTTCTTTTTCCTCCAGGTAAGGAAGAGTCAGTAGCCACCTTCAAGGGCAACGAGTTCTTCTGCTACGACCTGTCGCTGACGCCCATCCAGAGCAGCACCGACGAGATCACGCTGTCCTTCCGCACGCTGCAGCGCAACGGCCTCATGCTGCACACCGGCAAATCGGCAGACTACGTGAACCTGTCCCTGAAGAGCGGCGCCGTTTGGCTGGTCATCAACCTGGGCTCGGGGGCGTTCGAGGCCCTGGTGGAGCCCGTCAACGGCAAGTTCAACGACAACACCTGGCACGATGTGCGCGTCACCCGCAACCTGCGCCAGGTAAACACTGCCCGTGTAATCCAGGGCCACCGCAGTTGGAGTGGTGCCTCTGTCCGCCACACAACTTATCTTTGCTGCTTCCTTTGACTCTTCTTTACTCTCTCTTTTCTCTCTCACAGAGCTCACAGTCTGCTGGTCTCGTCTTTCTTCTGTCCTCTACTTTTGATTGCTAGCCATCTTAACACAACATTTGTCTTTTTCTAGGTTGATGTTGAACAGAACGCTGGTGCTGTTTGTGTCTGTCTTTAATTGGCTTCATGTTATTCTATAAAATGACCAAAGATCTATCTCACTTTCAATTCCAAAGGTCACTCAAAAGCAAATCATTGAAGATACAACACAGTGCAAGTGAACATGATACTAAAATCCCAATCAGAGTGAGTAAATATGCATCATGTTGCAATCAAAGACACATCTGCACATTTAGAGTGCTACCCAGGACGTTGTTTTGTATTGTTATTAATGAGCAAGTGGGGAAAGTGCTCTCCTCAGTATGTATGCACATAATGTACTCAGCTACACAAATGGAATGCACCCTAATATATCAAAGGTGACAATGCACTTAAACCCTTTCTGAACAAATTACCTAACACATCTTTACAGACCTTTAGCTAATGGAAAACCAAAGAGCCCCAGCAACCTGCATGTCTGTGTGTGACTTTCAGTGTTCCTCTGCTTCTTCCAAGTTTAATTGTGTACACTTACTAAGTACACACATACAGTGCACACTCGGCATGTTTGAGACTCTTTGGATGCACCAGGTCATCAATTGGCAGTTGCAGATACCAGCAGTGAGATACAATCAATTTCACTTTCACTTGCCGTGCTTACTTATCACATGTGTTGTAGTAATTCTAATTGGAATGAATGGCTTGTCAGACCTAATAACACCAATTGTAAGTTGCAGCAAATGCAAAAGGGCCTGATGTGAATGCATTAACACAAAGTGTAACTTCTTTGTGTGAGCCTGCAAAAACATCCTAAGAAAGAGGATGGGGGTTTTCAAACTGTTGGACCTTAAGAGACTAAAGAAGGAATACAAAGTGGTTTTTAATGTGAATTAAGTGCTGTTAAATTATAGGGTGAAATGACCATGCCGACTAGACATCATAATGTCTATCATAATGCAATAATATGAGACATTTCAGTGTGGTAACTTAATGCATCATCACAGGGATCAAAATGTTATGCTTTAGAGCTCGGTGTGATCAGCGGAGTGAGACTAGCTTAATGAATTTGGGAGGCCAACACAGTTTTAAAGATTTACAGCAGGAGCCAACCCACCTACCAACTGCAGCATTAGACATTGAGACACTATTATCTGCCTTGTCTGTCTACCCATCTTATACCTATACTTTTTTAACTAAATGATTCCTATCCTTTTTTATTAAATACAGCTTTGAATATAATTGTGTCTATGACGTGTATTGTTTAGAGCTTATGTAGAGTTAAATCACTTGATCGTAAACTAACATACAAGCACCTGTTGCTCACATAAAAACAGCAGGCACATCGTGTAGTGTTATGTTAATCTCACTTTGTCCTCGATCTTCATATGAAAACCTAATGTAGCTGAGTAGATATATAGCGCCTGCACTCAGTCCATGCCTTGAACTAGTACTAACTATGGTTTGAGCTTCCCAGCAATCTCCATTAACTCGCATAATAGCTTGAATCCTCAGTGGATCACTATAATTGACATAACAGGTGGCCTAAGTGTTAAAGAGCTCTCTAGATTCACACCAGGCCATCCCCGCCGAGAGACAAAAGGACAGGGGTATCGATGATATTGACCACCTCTGACCCTGTGTGTACTGCCGCGCTGATACCTAGCTGATCAATACATACTCAACTCAGACATTTAAGTGCATTCACTAAATAAGTGTATCATCTTTTAGACTATAAAATAAATGATTATAAGTCTCTTTTTGGTTTTATATATATTTATAGAAGTACATTTATATTTAAAAAATCTTAATAGAAAATGCTTGTTATTGGTATTATTTAGTGTCACCAGGGGAGCTATATGTTACATATTTTAACAACGATCAATAACACTTAAAATTAGACAACACTGTTTGGATCATCATTCAAAATGTATGCTGGTGCAGAATAAATGTTTACTGCATGTGTACATTACTGCACATTTCTAAACTTTCATTTACATTGAAACAATTGAACACAATATATTTCTCTTGAACATGATATTCTAAAAGCTGCAAATAGTGTCTATTACATTAGCAAGGCACCGTAAGCCTCATGCTTTATGACAAAGGTCAATCATATCTAGACTAAAGAACAATCGTTTGTTTCTGTGTTTGTTTTACATAATCAAGAGATGCATATCATATTTGACATCATTTATACTCTGTGCATTTTATGCAAAAAAATGTATTTTGTTGAATGACTGCAAAGGGTGGACAAAATAATGAACACTAACTATACAAACTTCGCCTTTAAAAACACCTTGCATTCAAATGTACACTTCCATGTCAGTCTAACCAAAACTAACCAATATAAGCTGGGCAAAGAATGTATACAATGCTAGGCTGCTCATTTCAATTGTATCGTACTTTGCTAACATTTTGTCCACATTCTGTTTTCAGTGTACTATTAATTATCTAATTTACAAATGCAAATGCTATGCAAGTCCATCCACACAAACACACCATTGTTGTTTTCCGCTGGTCTTCCCACTGGAGCTAACATGATATCCTGCATTACAAGTAGCCCGCCATCTAAAAGACGAGCGTTAGATTCCAGCTGCGGCTATCGTAGTGGTCTCAACAGTCTCATCCACTCTCTGTCTGTTGTTCTTAATGGGTCTTGCAACGTCATACATATCTACAGCTGCATCAGTAAGCTCCAAAATAAGTAAAGCCTGTGAGCCAGTCTCCCTCACCCACTCTCTCCCCTCTCTCTCTGTGTGTATTTTCCATCCTTTCTCCACAAAACCTATGAATTTGTCAGCTTTGTGTAGGATAAAATGAAGCAGACAGAATTAGGTGAGGTGATAGGGACTCTCCGCCAAGACAGAGGAGAAGGGGGAGGAGGCGGGAGAAATGCTGTATTCCTAACAGCTTCAGAGCTCCCCTTGGTGGCATCTGGCAGTACTGCTCCAAGAGAGTGGCTAATCTCTACAGAGCACAGATGATAGGCAGGCAAGGACACACGCCTTGACCTCTCATCACTGCAACTCTCTCCCCACAATTCACGCACATTGTACCCCACCCAATGCACATATTGGTTTGTATAAGGAGCAAGGGATCCCTCGCTCACATCCTCCCTCCCTTTGGCATGCTGATCTACTGTCACAGACATCTTGTCGAGTTCAGCACTGATGACCATCGTCCTCTGGGAGGCAAAGGGCAAATGCAGAAAGGCGTAGGGAAAAGACAAAGCTGGAATGTCAGGGTGTCTTGTGGTGGAAATGATATATGTATCTGATACACTGCACTAAAATAGAACACATTGTGGAAGTAGGTCGAATATATATATATATATATATATATATATAAGTGTGCGATGGAATACAAGTCAGCATAAATCTAGCAGTTAAAGCAATCCAAGCACAATTCATACTTTAAATAAGAAAGTCTCATTCTTCATTGTGCTGTATGGTCTGTGAGTATTGATTTTGGGATAACTTTTAGCTTTGACAACTAGAAATACCAGCCACAAGTCTATTGAGAGTACTTTGAACATCAACTAAAACCACTGGCGCCTGTGTTATTATGTTCCTACCCATTACTGTCATTACAATATTTCAAAGTCAATCAATCACTTTGCGTGTGTGTGTATTGCAGAGAGCAGCAGAGCAAGTGCAGCTCAGGTGAGGTGGATGTTCTGTGGGAGTCTTGATGAATGTCTGATAGTTAATGCATTGCCTTCAAACATTAGATTTGCATACACGTTCTAATAGCATTGCCAGCAGTAAGATGGGGACATCAAATGAAAGATGTGAGAGCAGCCAGCAGATGTTTTTATCAGCTTCCTCTCCTCATGCATAATCACTATTCCCATGGCATTAAAGTGCAACCAGCAAATAGAGCAACTGTTCATTGACTGGAACCCAGATTAGTTACGACATGGATGTAGAGTTACTGATGTAGTTCTAGTCAGAAGCAGGAGCAGAGTGCCATTAATTGTGTTCACAGCTATGACTACTGCATCATGGGGTTAAACATTTGTAATCTGTCATTTACTATAGTGTAGCTTTTGTTATGGTATTTGTGTGACATTTACAGAATGCAAAAAAAGTGTTTTGTTCATATTATAGATATTCCATGGCGTACAAATACTGATGGATATCGTGCTTCCAATTGACTGGACATATAGAAATACACCAATGTAAAGTAAGGCTAACTTTCCATGTATGAATGGCCTCACATCACAGCGGCCTGTCTGCATGCTTAACAGGCACTAGCATCCCAACGGACACCACAGGCAGTCAGAGGAAACATGAGACACACACTGGCAGAGAAGAGGAAGTGCGCGCTTGTATGTCTGCATTTGTGTGTGTTCATCAGAGGAAGAGAGAGTGAGATGATGATTGTGTGCACAACAGAGAGTGGGAAATGAAATGCAGTGCTGCGATTTGAGACTAAAGGAATATCAGAGGAGTGGGAGGATGGGGGGAGCACTGAAAGAGAGACAGCGTTTTGTTTTACTAAGGGAAGAAAAAACGGAAGCACGCTTTCTTTTGTATTCCCCAATGTCACTTTACAACCAGAAGATTCTACATCGACTGTGTCACAGAACTGGGCCAGAAGCTTAGCCAACGTCAAAAGAGAGAGACCTCTGAACTCAATATCTGTCTTTTTTATATTCCCTTTTTCTGTGTCACTGTCACCCTTTCCTCCCTTTGTTCTCTCACTTACAGTATAATCAGTCCTCATGTCTCTGGCTGTCCCTCTCCTTCTGTCTACCTTGACATTCTTTACCCCAGCCATTCCCATCTCTTTTCATATAAGTGGACCTTGGATGCAGCTATTAGATTGACTAATGGATCAAACTGATTTAGTAATGTCCGGGCTAAATGCATGTTCAGCCCACAGTCTAGTTGGAGAAGGCAAGCTTTGATCTTCATCGGAATCAAGTTAGCAAACGTCACGTTGAGAATTGCAACCATAATGTAGGAAGTGACCACGATGAACCATATTATAATCCACTGGGGTATTTTCAGAGAAACTGGATTTATTTTTATTTATTTGGGGATAATACAGCCTCAAAAATCAATAAATAAATAAGTGTATGGATGTTTTGCCCTATCCTAGATTGATTTTAAAACACTACTGATTCTACCTCAATAGAAAAACCTTCATATGGGCAATCCCCTAATAGGACATGTTAGTGCTTTAGCTATCTTGCAACCACAGCAGGGCTTGACTTTCCTTGAATAAGCAAAAACAAGGAAGTTAGTAAGCATGAGTAACACAAGTATCAACAGCAGCAGTGTCCAGGGGGAAGGAGATACTTTCAAAGTTTGGACCATTGTGAATCCACGGGCAGCATGCGGTTGTTTACACTCAAGCACACCCAGTCAATAATGGTTAATAAAACTTATAAGCACACAAACTTTATAAGCACCAAACTACACAAGATACAATCCAATAAGGCAAGCACAGTAATTCAGCTGAGCAAGCACGCACGAACACGCCCCATCACATTCCAAACTTCCTCTGGCCTCCATGCATGTCTGCCATGCATAATATAAATTGCTGCGAGCTAACTGTATGTGTTCATATTCAACACACAACACAACTCTACGCTGCGCCTGAATACACCCTTTCTTCTACAATATGGTCGTTTTATAGACAAACAGGCCAAGTCAAGGGATTGAAAACCTTTGATAAAAAACCACCAAAAGTGGACAATGCTGTGACAACACACTTGTATCATGACCGCACAATTAATCAGGTAGACTTATTGTCATTTATTAGTTTATTAAGGTGTTCCACATGAGGTGTGATCTTCTAAAGACATCATCCCTTTTAAAAAGGATGATTTTCCAAATGTACCGTAGTGTTTTAAGCCCTTCATTCATCATCCAGTAACTGACATGTTGTAATCCCTGTTACTAAGACATCACCATGTTTAAGAAATCATGTTTGAAGTGGCAGAGCATGTTGAGGAGTAACCACATTTATTTAATGTGAGACGACAGAAAGGGACTGCCCCCCTCCCCCTTTAATCAATATGAAAGCCTGGACACTCCCCACCTCTTTCTTGTCCGTTATAGCTACTCCTCTCTCACTTGTTCAGATTATTCATCCATTTCACCAAGCATTGATCAGCTGCAATAACCCTCCCTGCTCCTCATCCATCAGTCCATGTCTCATCTTCCTCCACTCTCATCCAACATTACTCCAAGAGGCAGCCATTATTCCTAAGAGAGAACTAATCAATTCCTCTGCAGCTCCTCTTCCCCTCCCTTTCACCATGACTCCACGTCCATCCTTACCTGCAACTTGTCACTTAGCAACTGTGTCTGCAAATGCTGCTTGGTAGTGAATTGTCCCTGGCTGGAGTACTCCAGTAGATGCTTTACTCCTACGTCCACCAGTTATAATATATATATATAAATATAATAATATTGATATATTGAAGAGATTGTCTGCCTGATTTACTGTACAGCAGTATTTCAAATTATGCTTATGTTACTTCTTAAACCTGCTGTGTACGCAGAGGAAAGACATATGAAAAAACTAGCAATATAATGACACCAAATCCCACCTGGAGCGAAAAGTGGCCTCTACCCCATTCCCTGACCCCTTGCTTCAGCCATCCTGGAATACACTACACACTCATCTTTAAACCCCTTTCATTTTGATCTCAACTACACACCTGTAAGGTTTCATGACTGCATTCTACATGATAGTGACGCTATTACAGCGCATACAATCCCCATAGAAGTATCTCAATGAAGTCCTCATAACGCGTTCAGAATGACTGATTGAAGCTTTTGTGGCTAAATCGAAAATACCGTGCGTAGTGCTCGGCTTTGCTAACACATATGTCGCCTTTATGGTGACGTTAGGAATTGCTATTGAAGCCTGGCAGAAGTGGTGGATTTGTTTGATGTACATAATGACATGCTAACACCCCTGTGTAATCCTTCCTGAGTTCTTCACCACTGACATTTAAAGCAATCCTAATGTGCTCCAGCCGAGAGGAGGTGGGGGCACAGTCGGATGTGCTTTTCTTGTTTTCCTTTCCCTATGATTCTTTCCCCATGCTGATCAGAGGTCAGCACCTGAAGCCCAGTGTGTGGCTGTTCACCGCTCTGGCTACAAACACCTCATGCTAATACATCAGCCGCGTTGTTTGATACCAACACTGAGAGGTTCTGTGCATTTGAGGGGGAAAAAGCTCATTTGCATCACATTTCCAGCACATTAGCATTTCCGCCCGCGTTCCCACACTCACTCACTCATCAACCTCATTTGCCGCTACCTGCTTCAGCACTTTCATGTTTATTCATCCCTCTGTCTCTTAGACCTATATCAGATAACAAATCTCTGTACCATTACTGTAGCATATTCAAACAGGTAATAAAATGCTAGTGAGACAGAAACAGCTAAAAGATTCAGGAAGAGATTATGGAAGAGAACAGGCCATCATTACAGGCATCTTTGGCTGTTACCTGCATCCAAATCAGGAACGTGTTGTTGTTTGTATCCTTTGGTAGCTGTACCAAAGCATGTTTTGAAAGACATACAGTACAATATAACATAAATACAACAAGCTAGCTGGAGCTACATGCTCAAAACAGGCCCCACATTTTGTGATGAATTCCTAAACATAAACTTTAAATGCCTATGAAAGTTAGATAACCATCTGTCTGAAGAAGCATTTAGTGAATATTCTTTCTTTAAAATCAAAAATGTAAAGTTTATCATAAAAGCTGTGCATCAATAGTTAAATCATCAACTGTTGCTTAGTTTATTATTAATAAGTACTTGTTGCTTGACATTAATCTCCTCCTGATGGGTTCTAAGGAGAATGAGGGAGTCTGTCAGATGTAGTAAAATAGAGGTGAGTATGATAGGGAGCACAACTGAAATAGAGGAAAACAGTTTGACCACCTTCATCATAATACAACAACAACATCGTGCAATTTAATGCACACACATACACGCCTACACTGACGCTCACTCGCGGTTTGTTTGCAGACTTCTCTTCACAGTAATTGCAGTGACATTTATATTTGCACCTGAAGCCTGTCTGCCGGTTTCCATTACTTCCAGCCAGATTAAGAGAGAGGCAGACACGAGTGTATGGCTGATGATTGGAATGAACGCAAAACCAAATGTACCCGAAAGAGCTATTTTGAATTGAAGCCCAGTTCTCCTCCATCTGACAGGGTCACTCACAGATTCTGTGCTGCAGAAGAACGCCTTATACACCGCACACGCATAAATACCCAGCAAGGCAGTATATGACATGGATGCAGCCAACTAAAATTCAGCTCATATTTCCACAGGTACACATACAGTCTCTAATCATCAATTCAAACCGTGAAATGTCTGCTTAGTGAAAAATAGCACCCATTTCCCTCCCACCCAATAATACTATTCCACGGTATCAGTTGCATCACTTATTTCTACCTGAAGATTTATAGGAAAACGATGATTAGACCTTTCTACGTTACAAGGATGAATCTATCTGGACTGGGAATCTTGGCTCGGTTGAACCATCCATTTGTCATTATATATTTATCCAGCGTATTCACTGGTGGCTGTAGTTCAGTGAAGTGCACCGTGACAGAAACACCATTTTACTTCTTTGCCTACTGTGAATGGCATTATGCAGATCGTCAGCAGGAGTTAAAGGATTTGTCTCAACCGTTTCACCTGTCTGTGAAATGCACAGCTTTGCAAAACTGATAGTGAATCACAACACTATTAGCATTCGCTCCCGTCCTCACACTTCTTAATACAGAAGATTCCGGAACCCAGGGGGGGCCCTGAGAGACCGTTTCAGCAGAAAGGTGTTTGTCTGGACCCGTGTTTGTTTACACAACTGGGAGCTTAATCCTCCATCAGCAAACATCGCCATTCACAGAATTATTCTCCCACATGGGTCAATTACAGAGAGGGGGGTGTGCTGTCAAAGCAGGGCTTCCAGGCATTTTGGCTTTCAGGAAAATTACAGTGCATGAAAAAAGGAAATGAGTAGTTGGTCTATTTTGATACTACTGCATTCCTACTCTTCTTTAGGTTCGAGACTCCTCAGGATTCTATTTTTTTAGCCAGTCCACTCTGTTTCCTCTAGTGACCAGAGCACTATGCTTACTATGCATTAACACAAATAGAACAAATCTAATTTGCTGCACTATTGATCTTGACAATGGGGTACCAGTTCAGCATTCATTACAATCCCCATGCAGTACAACATGTATAATAGCAAAGCCGCTGGATCCTCACGTGACTTTCAATGGCTCAGTTTTCTGCACTTCTCTCCAGCGTGGCAGCTCATTCATTTAGCATGTTTTATGTTTTACTCTTATAATCTTGACCCCAGTGGATCTGTCGACTTTCTTGTAATGGAATGATTGGTTAATTTGTTGCTGGAAAATAAAACATAATTTCCTCCAACAACCCACTCATTTAATCAAGTCACCTCTACATATCTTATTCCGTTATATTTATGTGCTGTTTTAATGAAAATGAACACAGATATACTTTCTTCATTCAGCAAATTCACGTTTTTTTTTATTCAACTTCAAGTTATATGCATCCCCTTGTTAATAATAATAATATATATTTTTTTATTGGAAAGTCAATATCATTTTGACCTGCTCAGGATAACTAAAATAAACCTTTCTTACAGTATATGCATATACAGCTTACTTACAGACTGACACTTGTATGGTCACTCATTGTATAGGATAAGGCAGACACATGCACACATTCCTCTAAATGTTATCTCTTCCTTTCATTTCCACCACGTGTTTTCCTCCATCACTTCAATCATGTCAATTCAAAGATCGTCAGAAGAATACATTTATTCACAACCATCCCTTAATCTGCCAAAGAGCTGATACAATACACACATCCATTGAAACACCTAAAACATACATAATTAAAACAAATTCACACTTAATAATCTCTCATTTCTTTACCCTGCTGTTTCACAGACAATCATTCAGTGAGTTTAAAAAGGCTCACAGTCATTGTCACTTTTAAAAGCAAACATTTGTCTAACTTAATAAACCGTCGCTAGGTTCCTAGTTGTTAGAGATTATCCTTCATATCTGTTCTTTGATGTGTCAACTGTTGTTTTTCTTAACTCAGAGAGATGGCAGTGCAAGTTTAAATACATGAATTCACATCCACCACTGCATCTTATTCACCTAATGCAGTGTTTCTCAAACTTTTTCATACCAAGGACCACTTAACCAATAAAAAAACACTCGCGGACCACCTAACTCCACAAATATCCAAAACCACATCGTTTTTTACAAAAATTGTACAAACAAGTGGCAACATGTGTGATGAAGGTGCTTATCTGGGCTATATCATGGAATCGAAAGTGAAACTTAAGCTTGTTCCATTGCGGAGATATTCCCGCGAGAGTGCGAAAAACTTAAATAAATGTATTTATTTCAAATGTGAAATTGTACCAATATACTCACGGACCACTAGGGGGCGGTCACGGACCACCAGTGGTCCGCGGACCACACTTTGAGAAGCACTGGTCCTAATGAATGCATAAGAGGAGTCATTAGACGCAATGTGTGACCGGTGACAGCTTTTTACCATGACCTGGGATCAAAGCGTGGGTTTGCATGATGCTTCAGAACCACCAGTTTTCCACATGAAGAGGACTTTGTTTATGGTTGCCACTTAGACTCAGCTCCACTCAGTGATCCATCCCACACACAAACACCCACAGGACCTACTGTGTATTCTACAGGGACAGACTGACAGACTCACTCACAACGTCAGAACCTATACTCAAACATGACAAGTTATATCTGGGAGGTGTGTGGCGCAGTGGACTAGTGTGTTGGTGTTGGGATCAGGGGGTCACAGGTTCAAACCCCACTACAGTCAGCATGTCGTTGTGTCCCTGGGCAAGACACTTCACCCCAATGTAATGTATGTTTTTACTACTAAATACTTGTCTTCTGAATTCACCCTTTTAGTCCAAATCCTGCTAAGATCTAGATCAGATATGATCACTCACAGCAGCTGCCAATTTCACATGTTTTAATCAAAATATAAGATGTCCTCTAGATGTCCATTCCACCCTGAAGGGAAACTCATGGCAGATCTGAGTGATAGATATTTGACCGATACAGAGTATACTGACTGAGCACCACCACTGAGTAGCATGAACAGCAACATAGAGCTGATAGGCTGAGATAACAAGCAATGAGAAGTGACTTTTAGACTTTGTTTCTGCTGGAAAGCTTGGACTAGCAACACAATCGACATCAGTGTTTCCCCTAGGTTTACTGCTTTGATTTTTTAAATCTTCTGGAGCAGAGGAACAGAGGAGCTCTGGACTATTGTTATTGATTAATGCATCAGTGTTTCTTAGGGTCAACAACACTAAACTCACAACTTCAAATGAAAGTGTTTAGTTTATTTAATAAAAGGTGCTATATATATATTTTTTAAAAAAGATTATAAAATATATATATCTTTGTTTTAAACACCTTGAATTTCAGAGGGGGCGCGGGGCTCCGTTGGTGGGGCGCAGCGCCCCTCCAAGACAATGTTAGGGGAAACACTGGACATATTGCTGGACCAGAGACAGTAAAGCAACATTTTCTATGTGCAGAACAATCCCCTTCTTCACAACACCTATCATAAATGATGCCTTATTAATTTATTGTTTTCTTTCCCATTTCAGGTGTATGTGTTCCTCCTTCCAGGGAGAACACCCATTGTTCTTTATTGTGTAAAACCACATTAAGTTACCTAATGGCCTTTCATCTCCCTTTTAGGTTGCTGCAGATATCAGAACCCTCAGTGAAATACCTTTCTCTCTATCCTTCTCTATCCTTTTCTGAATCTTCTAAATGAATTATGTTTCCCAAAATGCCCCCAGTGACTTCACATCACTGGAAATGCACAATTGTCCATTTTTACAATGCAATAATACTTTTTTTGTTTTCTCTTTCTTAAACAACATTAACCCCTTAATGACTACTTGGGGAAACATGTATGAGATATGTGCACCTATTCAAGTGATCAAGACATGATTGGCCTCGCCCAGTACAAAAGGACTTCAATTTGAAATGGACTAGAGCCCAGCGCCAGCTGCTGACCAGATTAGCTTGTCAGATTGAATCCTGACACTGATGAACTTCTCCTTCTTCCCCTTCCCCACTCTAAACAAACACCCCCATCAAAACTACCCAAATCCCCCCTGTGGAAGTTGATTTTCTAACTCTTGTCTCTTTTACTAACAACAAGCTTCAGAATTCTTCCAATTTGATTATTTTCATTGGTGAATTTTCTTTTCCCTTACCTTTTATGATTTCAAAAACTAACACTGTGTCATTCACGGAATGTGAACCATCTGTTGTTTTCTCTAATTAACTTGCGACTTACATACTAACAAATGTATTGTTATCCTTTTATTCCTTTTCTGTTATTTCATTTGGTAGATTACCCTAATTATATAATTGCTTTCTTTATTTCTTTATTTGGATGTTATACTATATAAATAATAGGACAAACATTTAGTTTAAATCATCTATGAATATTCAATTCATATTTGTTAATGAAAATAAAAGCTGGTTTCAAAAAGGCAATTTTCTTTTTTTCTTTGCCACTTTTTTGGGGTTGAGGTGTGTTTTCTTAAGTTTAAGGTTGGTCATTTTATTTTTTCTTTCTCCTCCCCCTGTTTTCTCCTGAAGCACGCAGGCATTGGACACGCTATGGTAAACAAACTGCATTATATGGTAGATATCATTCTAATTGTCTTATACTTTGGTTTGCCCTGGGTTTTCCGTTACCTCTCTCTATTCTGTTTCTACTGAAAGTACAATCCGCCATCAATTCCAAGGTAGCTGAACAACTCCACCTCTCTGTTTTATTTTAGCCCTCTCTATATGTTATTGCTTTTTATTGCCATCCAGTCCTCCCCTTCCTGAACATATTTTACGTGTTCATCCAAAGAGGTCTGCCCAAAAATACAAAGATTTTACATTTATTTAGATTTGATTTGTTTTACTTTATTTGTTGACCCTTTTGATTTGTTTTATTTTGTTTTACTTCGAACACTATCCGTATGAAGAAATAAAGAATCATAATGCAAAAAATGTTTTCTCAATTGAGTATTAGAAAAGTTACCTTTTTACTTTTTTGTAATCCCTGTCCCCCCCTGATTTATTTTTCTTAGAATAACCCTATGAATAGAGCGTACGCAGCAGATTTCTCAGGGACACAAAAAGCCTACTCGAGTAACTCCAGTGAGAGCAAGTAAACAAAAACACTTTTTTAACAACACGAGAGAAAGGCAATGATGATCTTCCTATGTTGGAACTGTTCACCGTTTAGTGACCTGTTTTCTTAGTTGGCCATGCTGTGGTTTATGGAGTCATGAAGAGTATTTACAACCCTTGATTTAGAGGCCAAAGCCTTCACTATAAAGTATGCCTCAAATGAGGGTTTGATCCCATTAGTGGCCTTAGCTTGATTAATCAACCAGATGGGACTGTTCTTAGACCTGCACCTGGACACAGTGCTGGCCTTCCACACATGTGGGCACTAAATAAAGTGCTTTAATTTGTCATTAGACCCCTAATTGGGTGCAGAAATGTAATTCAAGAGTACTGAAGGCTCATAAATGAGAATAAAATGGCAAATGCAAAAATCTGGCAGAATCTGATGTTAGTAGACATACTCAGCCTTACTTGCTTTCACTGGACGAATCAATATATGAAGCTGTCTGGCCATTGATGCAGACCATAACGAGAACTGCCTGAGAACATCTGAGCTGTGTGCGATCGACCCCTCATTAACACTAACACTAACTTATATTATACTTTACTGGCCTCACCCCCTGCATGAAGAGACTTGAACCCTCTTCCCAATCTTGTTTTTTTATATACAGATTGCATTGAGTATATACATATATGTATATGTATATATCCTGGCTAACATATATACATACATATATCAAATGTCCTAATATAATCAATACGGCCATGAAACATGTTAGCCACACCCTCTTGCTGTTTTATTTATTTAATTTCACTTTCTTTGTTTTTCTTTTTTTAACTTCAAATTAACTTACTAAAATGAATAACGACCTCACATATTTTCTTGCTGAAACAAAAAAAGGGAAAAAGTAAAGAGGGGACACAGACATTCATTTTTCTGGGTGAATAGAGAATTGATGCCCCAAGCAATACATCTGTGAAATCCATCATAACACATGAGTTGGAGGAAAGTGTTATGAGTCTCTGTATCTAGTGACTCACTCAAGCTCAAATCTGACAAAAATGAGTACGCAATCTCAAGCTCACATCAGAAATGATGTGGGGGAATTCTAGTGCAATCATGTACGGGTGCAGATTTCCTCCATATCTAACATGGAAAGTGATGCTATGACACATCATGCCATTGGAATACTAATTGCTCTGTTCACCCAAATCAGGGATGTCCTTTCTCCCCTCTCAATTTTCTCCATTCTTTAAAAAAAAAAACCTCTCATTTCCATTAATTTCATCTGTGATTGGTCCCATCCTGTCCCTCTTCCACCTCCACACCTCCAGTATCCAGTGGTTGTGTCCCTGCATCTGATGTGCATGTGTCCATCTGTTAGAACGTCTTCCCATCAGCGTACTCACAGGAGAACTTGCTGCCCAAGCCCCAGCGCGTGTCAGTCTGTTGACCACGTGTCTATGGGTTTTTATTTTTGTTGCTTTCTTTTCTAAACCTTTACATTGAAACCTCACTTTTTCCATTTGTCTGGTGTCGTAGTGCTCTGCAATTACATTTCCTTCCCTTCTACTTTCCCATGTTGCTGCATCGTGCCAGATGGTTTACTTGTTTTTATTTACTAGTGGGTCTGTTTGTGTTGTGTTTAATGGAATACTCCTCCCATCCACACATTATCCCTGTCATCTCCCCATTTAAGTGCATGGCTTGTGTGTCACCCTGTTCGCCTGGATGGATCCATTTTGTTTCCTCTTAACCAAAACAAACCCTTGCCCATGAAATAACACATTCAGTCCAAAGTTGGACCTGGTTTGAGCAATCAAATTTCAGAGGACTTTTAAAGAATCCTCACCTACTTATCACTGACTAAATTGACTAAAACAGTGTTACTAATCTACTGTTTGAATCAAACCTTTGTTGTAACTGTACTAACAACCATTTTTGTGTCTGACTTTCCCTTACTTACAAAAGTACTAACCGATTTTGTTCACCCTCCAACCCTAACTATTTTCGGCACACAACTAAAAACTCCCCCTCTTTCTCTCCCCCTCCTCTTGACAACGGTTGCCAAACAACACTTGCCTCAGGCCTCCCAACCCTTCCTCATATACTAACCTAGATATGTAGCTTAGCTAAAACTACATATTCCATATTTAGCGTTGAAAGACAAACCCTCCTCATACAATAAATTACTCAAATACGCGTTGACAAGCTGCCAGACACCTACTGAAGTCCACCGCTGGATGAGAAGCTCCTTTTTCTCTTACTCTTTTGAACATCCTCCCCTCCTGCGGGTCTGGCTTTGACCTGAGCTAATGGGGGGGCAATGTGGTGCAAGGTGGTAATGTGTAATCTATTATGATACGTGTGAGCGTTCAACTGTGTAATCTAAATATAACACATTGTTTCTCCCTGCAAAATATCAAATGTAGTGCCAACAAGGGTAAGTGATACATTTTCAAGGTAAGCTTGCTCTTCTCTGCAATAATTACAATGTTGAATACATGAAGGTACGGATGGGTGTCTGTACCTGGACAGACTGTGCTACATGACAAAAGTAGCTGACATAGAAACAGAAATCTCTTGCTAAAAATAAAAATGGGCTGCTGGAAATCACGACATTTTTGTATTCCTCGATGATGTGTGCACAAAGTGAGTCACACAAAGCTGAGAGTTGAAATGGTACAGCTTCATATACCGTAATGTGGGGTGTGGAGAATTTCAGCTGCAAGACTTGCTTTGATCTTTCTCCTCAAACCCTCAATATCATCTGGGTTCATTGTGATGCTCTGCTTTATGGATAGCTGATGCACAAGACATGTTTTACCTTCAGCTCCCTTTCCTTATTTTGTGGCAACCAGAATCCTGAAAATAAATAAAGACAATGGATGAGCTGGAAGATAGTAGAGGATAGGCACTTGGAATTGTGTAAAATACGTGATGCTTAGTGTTATTAACTTTTACGTGTGATATAAGTGTTGTCAGTATTGACAGTATTGTTTTAGTTGCAATCTTCTTGTCGGATCGTTCAGTTGCCAGGAGCCTGCAGTCATGGAGCCAGTTATGGTCAATGAGGCTGTAACACGCTCAGCTGATCACACAGTAGGACACTACATGTGAAGCCCCATTACAAAAGCTTTGTCATTCTGTAGGTAGTTGTAGGTTTATGAGGAATAAGCACAGCATCGAAAGATAGGTTTAAAAAGGGATAACTTGATATCATAACAGAGTAATATTTCCAACACTGGGCTAAATTGGAACGCTTCCCATATGGTTTCATGGCTGTGTCAATCCCTTTACAGTTAATCTATCTGTAAACAGCTTCAGACTGTTTCCTGTGATATCTGGGGCACACAGTTCAGCACAGATCAGCCAGCTATGTTTGGTTTATGTTTGTACTCGGCTCGAGAGGTATTTGAAGAAATAAAAACAAGGAATCCAACAGAAGCACCAGTGGGATTTGTGTGCTATGTGTGTTGTCTTATTGAGGTAGCTTATTTTCAGCGTTGCTTCTTAGTTGTTTGATTCAGGTGTTGGTGTAAGCTCGAACCAGGCCATATTCTCAGAATTTGCAGCAAAGGTTTTTGTATTTATATTCTCAAAGCTTTATGGCTTCCAGGCCAGCAGCATCATGGTGTTTCTAGCAGCAACCTGGGATATTATCACCCTTGCCCTCCTCTGGCCAGTGATGCAAGTGCCTGTAATATTACTCAATGAGATGAGTGTGCATTCTGAATGAAACAAAGTCTAGCTAGCTCTTGTGAATAATCACAAAGTCACCTCAGAGAAAACCCTTGGATATTTGTTCTGTTTTTGTTTATTTTTGACTATCAATGCATGTTCTTATTTTTGGAACATTGGGGGTTTTGTATTGCCATTTTCTGATTACACAATGAATCAATGACTGTAATATGATTTCCCCAGGGATGTTGTTGATGCAATGCATACATTAAAACCAATGTATGTGGTGGAACCGGGATGGTGGAGATGGCAAGAGAAAGAACAATGAAAAGAAAAAATGCTTATCTCAAATTTCCCCTTTTTAGCTGGGAATTGTTTAGGTGTCTGGCAGCTAGCCAATCGCATGGCCCCAATGAGAAATCAACAACAGTTCACAAAATATTCCTCCAAATCCAAAAAGCTTTGCTTGGCCCTAAAACATGTTAAGCACTGAAGTCCACATTTTGATTTCAGAAAATCTACAGGTAATATGTCTACCGTTTGATATCCTATCTCCTTATACGAGAAGAGGTCATGCCCCCCCCTCCCTTGTATCTTCTCCTTAGCTTCTTGACACAATAGGACACATTAAGTTGCCCTGCTGAAAGCCCAATCCGAGATCTTCAAAGACGACCCTGACACACCAGCACGTTCAACCACGCACTCCTCATGCCATATACATCTGACATATACGATAGGTCTTTATCTCCAAGTAGAAACAGCAGACATAAAAATGAGTTGCCCTGTTAAGTAGGGAAGTACAAAAACGAAAACAAAACTGTCAGGAAAAAGAGAACACAAGCACTTAGCTGGGGGCGCCTGATCTGTTGAGTGCAGTTGCTAAGGTTTCTGTTCAGCCTAAGAGTGTTTGCTAAATCTCATATTGAGGCTTTTTTCTTGTTTTTCTTCTAGGATAAATGCTATTGTTGTAGATTATTATTGGTTAAAATGTGTCTGTGCTCAAAGCCTGCTGCTCTTAAAAGGTGCTCATCAAAACTACATTTAAGGAAAGCAGTATCTATAGATATAATGTGCACAATATAATTGTAAATGACTAAAATCAAGCTAGCTTTGTGCTGGCAACACTTTTGAGTGTGCAGTGTTAATGAAAAACAGACGGATGTGTACAAATCTCCCTGCAATTCTTTCGAATAGCAGATGTTGAATCAGGGACATAAGCATTTCACTTAGGCCTCAGGCCCGCTCTATTAGGATAATTGCACAAATGATTGGTCACTAAATGCAAAAAACAACCTTATTTTTCATTCTGTTTCTGTAGATAAATAGCTATGGCACTGATTGAAATACAGCCATGATATCTGACGTGATAATGCAAAAGACACACTTTTCTTATTAGCAGTGCAATTTGCCACTTTGTAAAGAGTATAATGTAAAAAAGACAAATTGTGGAAAAAGTGAGTTGAGAGAATCCTTTTCCTTCATTCTATTTCCAATGGAGCATATCCCCTGTGTCCTAATATTCACTCTTCATGTATTCTTTAAACCGCCATGATCTGGTGTTGAATTTTAAACAGTTGCTTCACCTCATCATGTTAGGTATTGTGTTACATATGTGCCGGAGTAGTCCCCACACACGCTGATGTAATTTATGTTAGAACTCCTTTTGATGAAGTTAGTCATATTCCAGTAATACAAGGGTACCGAGACTCAATTTTACAGACATCAAAATACCATTTGAGCGAAAGAACAAAAATCCAATTTCACGGAAAAGCCTGGAGGATCCTCAAAAATGTACCCTTTATACACCTGTATTATTAAATTATTTATATTACGTCTTCTTAAGTTTCAATCCACACTATCTCCTGCCATCAGCTTGCGGCTGTGTGTTTGATTCCTCCCGATCACTGTTAGCGATCAAGCATGTAGCATAATGTGTAACCTTGCACAAAAGACAAGACTTCAGGCAGTTAAACATTACAAAGGAGTTTATTTTTACTGGTAGTTCCTTTAAGCCCCTGTCACACTGTCCCGAAAATTGACACCAGATGGACACCCGATAAAGGAAATGTTCAAATTCGGCTCTGATCATAACAACATCGGGCTATTCGTGAGGGCATCTTGAGCCATCGTATGACCGCTGGTGGAGTTTCTCAGGCTCCACCAGCAACTTCGTGAGCGGTGGAAAACTCTTTGGCATGCCAACAAATTGCCGAAGGACCTTGCGAAGGTTCATTTTCGTGTTGAATTTGTGTGTCCATGTTGCCCTTAGTAAGGCACTCGTGAGGGCATCTTGTAAAATTGTGTCATCTTCGTGTGATCATCGTGCCATCGGGCATTTTTCGCCTCATGAAGACAATACGAAGGGAGCAAGAAGCTGCCCGATTGTCTTAGGAAGGCAACACGACTACGTGAAGCCCTCACAATGCCGTCGTATTATAGTACGATGACATCGCGATTGCATTTATTTCACAACAAAATCATGTACACATATTATGTAAATAACCCAATTTGTGTTCTGTGAAACTGAAAAGGATATTACATTGTTTGTGTTACTTTCGTTGCAGTTGTATGTCTTTAATGTAATTTAGGTTAACTTCCTGTTTTATTTAGATGCTTTTATTTTGAAGGTGAGTTTATGCTGTTGACAGGAAGTTGTTGTTGCTATGGAAACAACATGACGGAGATAAGTAATATCTTCTAATCTACATATAAAGACGGAGAAGGTGAAGAATAAAGTGTATGTTTAAATGTTAGCACCCCCCGAAGAGGCACAAGCTCTTACGTTGAGTCTGGATACATTTTAAATCATCAGTAAAGTCTACGACCATATTTCCGTGTGTGGTTCGGGTGCCATCGTGTGGCCTTCTGTAGGCATCGTACTTGCTTCGGCTGTTGCTTGGCTGTTGACCAAGTTCGGGGCCATCTTCGTGCGAAATTCACAATTCCATATTCGTGTGTCCATCTGGTGTCAATTTCGGGACAGTGTGACAGGGGCTTAACTGAAATGGGGTTCAGCAAAGGGGTTTTACAGAGAAGCTATGTCAATCACAGGGAAAGCCCTGTTGATATTTTTTAAATGATGTTACCTATAAGATCATGTTTTTTATACATGCTGCCATATATATTTTGCACTTAATCTAGTATAGGATTACATTAAAGTATACTCTTGCAAATTAAATCACGATTCATGATTACACAGTGAGCACAGCACTCATTCATTTTTGTTCTCTTAGCAACTGCCCTCTAGAGTGAAAGCCCCCAGTCTGAGTGGCACTAAAAGCAACAAACCAATCGCTACCATTTAGGGGACGACCCCGCCTAGCACCAGTGTTTAATCCACTTTCTTCCTTGTTTTTCCTCCACATTCTTCTAAATTCTCTCCATTCTCATCATCCTGTATCTATCCATCTTTTCCTGCTCTCTATCTCTGCCTCTCTACTTCTCACTGTCTCTTTTGGGCCATGCCTATGTCAGGTGACCATCTCAGTGGATGGTATACTGACCACCACTGGTTACACCCAGGAAGATTACACCATGTTGGGTTCAGATGACTTCTTCTACATCGGAGGGAGCCCCAACACCGCCGACCTGCCCGGATCACCAGTCAGCAACAACTTCATGGGCTGCCTTAGAGATGTGAGTTGATCTGAATGAATCAGTTTGTGATTGCATACTGTATGTAGCTGATCACACAGGCAACCATGCCCACACTGTTATTTTACTTTCTCTCTGCCTCATGCTAGCAGGTTGCTTGCTGTTGAAAACGTTTTCAACTGCACCACCCTACATTAAATTGTGATTACATCAGTTTGTGTCTTTACACTTTTGGTAATGAAAAATTAGATCATCAACATCACCATGTTGCAGTGAGAACAAACAGCTTGTTTGGCCGTGCATCATCCTCACACATACTGAAACACATTGGTGTTGACTCTAACACCTGAGAATCATCATTCTGGGCAGACAGTATTTGAGCGTAGGACGTGTCAGACATACAGTATCATGAATCCCTTTCAAGTGTTTGTTATCACTCCTCCAAACCACACTGCAGACCAAACAAATCCACAGGCATTGATTGCACACATCACAGTGGGATATCGGAAAATCACAAAGTTCCAGATTTATACTCATGGCATGGAAGCGTACACATAGTGATACACAGTCGCATATACTGCAGTCAGGAATGGTTATGTAGAGGACAGTTGCTCTATAAACAACTTTATTTCTCCAGGTTTGAAAAAAAAGTGACTTTTATTTTCACCAGGGTATTAAATTATAATTTAACAAGCTGTCAAGAGGACCAATCACAGCTTAAAGTATTATGCCCTTGTAAATGTAATGACTTGTATAGAGGCGACGCAACATGGTGCCATCGCATATCCTCATAAAACCACGCTGATTGAATAAGTAATTACTTCTGCCATCACTTTTAATGGATCGCACAGTAATCGCCCTATCTCTAACTTAATTATGCCTGTAGAATTACATTTTCATTATTTGGGTTGCTATCAGAAGGATCCCAAGTGGGTCTTAAACTTCCCAAGGCGTTTAACTATCCTCTCCCATCAAGACAGGGCTGGATATACAGTCAACGTACAGACGGGCAAAAGGGAGGGGAGGGGGTTTCAACGGTAGGAAAATAGACTATGCTCACAACAAAACATAGAGGTGAAAGTGAAGAGGGAAAATGAGTCAAGTGTTGGAAATGGAAAGTCGGAGCATATGGTTGGAGAAAAGAGCATTTGAGAAGCTGTTGTCAGACTGAGTGATGAACCAATAAATAGCTAAGCGAGGGGGGATGCAAATAAGGAAGAACTAGCCGCAAGTACGCAGTTAAAAGAGGACATTGTTTTAGTATTATTTATTTTTTATTTTACCTTTATTTAACCAGGATAGGTCTCATTGAGATTCAAAATCTCTTTTTCAAGAGAGTCCTTGCCCAAGAATGGTAACAGCACAGTTTCAGACAGTTTTACAGTTACAGACAATTAAAAAAAAACACAACACAGCCATACACCAAGTTTAGCCAAAGCATTTACAGACACATCGGCCTGCTTCAAGGATGTAAATTAGTTTAGTTTACTAGCAACACATGTAAATGGATTGCAGTCAAAGGTTATACAAACGGAATATTTTGAGGTGAGTAAGATTTTATTGAGCTGGAAGGGAACATCTCTATAAAAAAAACATTTGACATTTATGCTTGACCTTGCGCCAAGGACTGTGTGCTCCGGTCTGGGTCAGTACTCCAAAACATGGTGTGGAAATCTTAAAAATCTGGTTTCCTCAAACCTAGCGAGGTTTGCTCTATAGATTACTAAAATGTATTTTGTTACTGTTGATTTAAGGTAGTGCAGAGTATTTCCAGGTGAGTGTATCCAACATGAACAGCCTTTACACTGTTTGATCCACACCCCTCAAGCTGGAACTTCCCAGTTCATTTCCTGGTGTTTGTGTTTTATGGTTTTAACCTTTCAGCTGCGTTCAAGCTCTAATGGCTTTCCTACAAAGGTAACCGCGTAGAAAGGCGCTGAGAAAACCTGCAATGAGAGTAACAGAGCGGCAGGTAAAGTAGTACAGTAGTAGCTGAAAATAAAGTGAGTGTCTGGGGGTTAGGCGGCGGTGTGTTTCATCCTGTGCTAGTTCTGTGGCACAGCTTGGATTATCAGTGGCGTTATGGTCCTGGGCAGAGCTTTAATGCCGCCACCGTGGTCAAACGCCTTTGATACGCTTGGCCAGTGCCCTCCAGGCAGCAAAGGAAGAGTAAAAAGGCACCAAAAGAGGCACTGAAGCGTGTGTGTGTGTGTGTGTGTGTGTGTGTGTGTGTGTGTGTGTGTGTGTGTGTGTGTGTGTGTGTGTGTGTGTGTGTGTGTGTGTGTGTGTGTGTGTGTGTGTGTGTGTGTGTGTGTGTGTGTGTGTGTGTGTGTGTGTGTGTGTGTGTGTGTGTGTGTGTGTGTGTGTGTGTGTGTGTTCAAAGTCACCCACATGCTATGATCATACCCAGTGTGATGTATGTGTGTGTTTGCTGGGCTCACAGTTAGAGTGCTGTGGTGTGAAATCAGGTTTCTTTGCTTCTCAGCCCCAAGCCTCGATTCCTCTCTTCTTATGTACATGGCCATCTGTCTCTCCACCTCCGCCTCTTTATCTCTCAACCAGACAGTGACCTTGCTATCGCCCATTTCACACATCTCCCTCCCATCTCTCTCTCAGTCCCCCTCCCCTCCTCCCATGTCTCTCAGCACCTCTCTCCAACTCTCTCTTCCTCTCATCTTCCCTTTCTCTGGGGCTCTTTTGTGTAATTAAGTCCATAGTAGCGATGTTGGCTCACCAGCTTTGCCATCCTGACGGCCAAATTAAAAATTGATTTCTTTGACTGATTCCATGCCCTGGGTGAATGCTCTGGCCCCCCTCTCTCTTCCACTTTCTCCCCTGCTCAACTTGATATTGATGCTCTATCTCTTCGTATTCTGGTCTCACCTTTTTTGCACGATAAAATGTTCTAGTGTTGTCCATTGCCCCACCTCACACCCCACCTACCACGAGTAAACCATCATTTGGGACTAGGTAGTCTGAAGTGTGCTGCTGCAAAGCCTTTTCTTTATCACTAAGGGACAAGCAATGCATGCAACCAATAGTCATGCTATGACTGCCAGCAAATGTCACTTAACTGAATATAAATATCATCGAACATTCACAACCTAAACAGTGTTAGGTTTGCAAAGTTTCATAAATCAATGGAGTCACCCATGAGGCAGGCTGTGGCCCGTGTCAGGGCTGCACACACTCTGACTTGAGGAAGATCACTGAAGTCAATCCAAGTCAAAAACACCTTGTGGCTCTCTTACCCGAGTCAATAATTCAGAAGAAGGGAGGTTACAAAAACCCTGTTGCTGGACATTATTATCGCTGCTCAATATTTCAAAGTTTGTCAGACCTTTGACAGTGGTCTTTTAACCAGTGGACAAAGCTGGCCAGTTTTTTGCAGCAGGCAATTTGGCTTATTATATAAGATGTCCATACATGCTCTCCCAATTCTAAAGAGCACATATTTCTAGTATCTGTTTAAAGCCAGACACCCTGAAATATTTGACAATATGAAAGAAAGGCATTGAGTATCGGTGCTGAATCAGCACATGCATTCATACATAATCTGAGGTCTTTGCATTCTATCTTATTTGATACAGCGTTCAGATTGTGCCATGTGTGTCTCACACACTTTGGTTATCCCATGCATCACTCTGTCCCTCTGTTACCCTCATCTTTCTCTCATTTGTCATTCACCACCATCTTCCTCCCGTCCCTCTGCTTTACACCCCTCCCTTGTATTCTCACATGTACTTTCTGCAGTCTGATCTTGCTTTTTGTTTCCCTTGCCTACACCTATGCTTTTGCTGAAGTTCTCATACTATCAATAGCCAATAATAGCATAAGTTACAGAAAGCTAATTCCTTATAGCTCAGATTTGTGTCACCATGTACAAAATCCTTCTGACATTAGTAGTCTTGACAGCACTGACATATCAAAAGCAGGAATGTGATGTCCCATCTCTGCCTAATCATGTACTTTGAGCACATTCACGACTAAAAGACCACCTCTCAGAGAAGTGCATTGTTTGCTGTTATTTGGTATGTCAATGATGTCATATCATGCTATTACATTTAGCTTGATTATATTCTCAGTTGACATTTTAGGTTATTGACATGTAGTGAGGGTAATGCTAAGGGAAAGCTAATGTTGTTTGGAACATTGAAAAACCTATTATCGCAAAATTAGAATCTTTAACTATTAATTTGCAATTGCAGTTTTGATGAGAGGTCAGAGTCAACAAGATTAACAATCTTCTGGAAACACAAATACCAAAGCAAATATAAGGTTTGTTTTGAATATCTTAAATAATAATACATTTTGACATCATGAAGAATTGAGCCCTTGTGGACTGATTTCCATACTTACATTACATGTCCTTATTGAGATCAACATGCATCGCTCCCTCTGTGTACAAATATGTATGTTTGATGTGGTTGTGACTGTAAATACTGGGAACAAGTTATACACCTTAACCCCACTATATATAAATTATTCATCGTGGAAACCTAACACTAGATTAGATTTTGGTTGGAGTATACAATTAGTCATTAGAGCCACATTGTAGAATATAACAGGCCTGAACGTCATCTGCTATATCATGTTGCCAGCTTTATTTCATGCTTCTTTTCCTTACATCTGTCGTAAAAAGTCAGGCTGTCTATTCTGAATAAACAGAGCAGCATGGATCAACTAAAATAAATAACTCAAAATGAATATAATTTGTTTCCCTTCTGCCACTGCATTTTCTCTCTTTCACCTACCCATCTCTTTTTCTAACAACATAAGCCAGGAGAGCTCACGCCTTATTAGCTGTCAGTTGTAGCGTTATCCAGACTAATTACCAGGACTAATCTCCACTAATGACAACATTATGAGGTGTACAGTACATGTGGCAGCGTGGCCAAAGAAGGATATAACCAAAGAAGGCTTACATTCAGGAATAACCCAGCACATCTGTGTTGCTGTGGTTCATCATGTGCCTGAGTGTAGGAGTGTAGCACGCATGGAAAAAATAGGTCAGATTTGAGGGTGTTTGGATGAAAGACAATGAGGAATGACAGCAGCAGTCTGGTACAATTAGATAGTCAAAACACAAGAGTGAACCACATTGCACGGGACAAGTCTTGAGTGTGCAAATATGATATTGGGCTAATGCAAATCAAAGCCAATGGAGACTTAATACACATGGTTGAACAGAGGTTTACAGTACTGATCAAACTAGCTATGATATATAGCTATATATTGTTCACATCACAAGTGTTGCCCAATTTCACTATTGGAATATAATGTTGATACAACATTTTGAAACTTCAAATATGTAGATGTGTCATTGTCTACCATGAGGAATTGTAAATGGCTATGCTGAAGATAATAAATCAATGAAACACTGTATGGTATGCATTTAAAAGAGTGAGTGATTATATCAGTTTGTAGTCAGTGGGCAAGAGCATAGAACACCACTGACATGGCTAAAGGACAAGTGTTAACACAATGAGCAGTTGGCCCTCCTGTCTTCACTCTGACAATTGACAGAACATGCCTGCTGCCGGGATCATACCTGATGCTTTACAGCAGCAGGACGATTTCCTTAACCTCGTAGCTGCGACAACAACACAACACAAAAAAGGAGACAGGAGCCTTCTCTACATTCCCTTTACCTGTCAGGGAGAGTTTGTGGGGGTGTGAGGGAGCGTGAAGAGCCCTCAAATCATGGGGGGAAAGGCACACAGACAAATACAAAGGCCTCAACTGCTTCACACTATTACCTTGAGGACGGCCTTGCAAATAGCTGTCTACAGAGTGTTCAACAAATAAAAGGAGAACTGAAACAATGAAGACAAGGATAATTTACTTTGCCGCTAGCACTTAATCCATTATGAATGCATATAGTGAGGCATAAAAACAGCCTTTGAGCTGAAACAATGGAGCCGCATTTCATCAAAGGCAGTTGGAGACATTTACATTAAGGCCGCAGGCAACATTTACTTCTCCCTGCGTCTCACTTTACCCTGGAGGCATTTAAGTTGCATCCATTGACTGTGCTTATACACATACTGATATTTCTGAGCTGCTCTTATTCTACCAAAACAAATAGTTTGTGTGCTTTATGGATTTGAACGGGGGTTTATAAAGTGGTTCAGAGCTTGATGCACAAACACACACACGGACGTCAGTAGCATCAATGGAAGCATGCCCCGGGCAACTCATTGGCAGTCAGTGGTTCACCGTTTTGAAATCATTCAAAGTGTAAAAGGATTGCACATAACATCAGTTATCTTAACACTGTCTTTAGGATCTGTATTTATTCAGAGATAGTTAAACTACGTATGTATCATGTTGTATATGTGTTTGTTTTCAAATATTCAAGAACAAGTAATGTTCAACACTCACATCTTGATTCATCATTTCACAGCAGCCACTATCATGACACTTGAAATTAATTTGGGCAATTAGGGTACATCTGTGGGATCTGAGTCCATTTTTAAATAATTATCCAATTCTAGATGCATATTTGAAGCTACAGAAACTTGTAACTACACATTTTGTATACAGCATTCTAAACTGGTAAGCACTTGCTCTCCTCCCTGCTCTCCAGGTGGTGTACAAAAACAACGACTTCAAGCTGGAGCTGTCACGGCTGGCCATCGATCGAGACCCTAAAATCAGCCTTAATGGCGACTTGGTGTTTCGCTGCGAGGACGTGGCCGCCCTGGACCCCGTCACCTTTGAGACCCCCGAGTCCTTCATCTCCCTGCCCAAGTGGAACGCCAAAAAGATGGGATCTATCTCCTTCGATTTCCGCACTACGGAGCCCAGCGGGCTCTTGCTCTTCAGCCATGGCCGTCCTCAGGGTCCCAAAGAGCAGAAGCCTGGTCGGGAGCTGAAGACTGATTACTTCGCCATGGAGCTGCTGGAGGGGTATTTGTACCTGCTGATCGATATGGGCTCTGGAGAAACAAAGCTGAGGGCCAGCAACAAGAAGGTTAATGACGGAGAGTGGTGCCATGTGGATTTCCAGAGGGAAGGGAGGAAAGGTGAGGGGTGGTTTAAACTTGTCATGTTGAAACTGACAACTAATCTTACATTTTGCTGTGCATGTGCAAACTTTAAATGCAACTTTTTTAACTGAGTTAACATTCACATTTTATAGCCAATCCATTTCTTATTATTCACATCAAGAAGTATTTTCGTGTCAGACAGATATTTGTCACACAATATTATTCATCATATACAATAATAAACTTGCCTTGCTCAAGGGCACCATGGCAGGGCAGGAAGTGAACTGGGACCTCTCCAAGTAGCAGTCCACACTCCATATTTTAGGTCTGGTCGGGGACTTGAACCGGCAACCCTACAGCTCCCAGTTCAAGCCCCTACTTACTGAGCCACTGCCGTACATGTTACATCAAACAACGTTTTGTTGTCATTTTATTGTACATCAATACAATACATGTATATAATTCCTCACCCACAGCCCCAACGGAAATTGGCTTTAGTTGAAACTTTACAATTACGGCTAAATATATATACATGTTCCTAGGTCCTCTACCGTACAAAAAACACAAATGTGCATAGATAATTGGCTAGTCCAAATCCGTCTAGCTTTCCATGCTAACCCAAGCTTGTTAAAACTAATGCTACATGTATTGGTATTTGTTAATATAGGTTTATTTACGTGCAGAGAGACTTGTAATCAGATGTCTCTGAGTGCATGTGGGCGCAAACACCGACATCTGAATGCTTGAGTGTTTGCTGTCTGATGAATGATCTGTAGGTGGGCAAGCACCTAGGACATTATAGCTCCCCCTAAAGGCGTCTTATAATGAGGAACGGTGTTGTGAACGAGTGTGTGTGTGTGTGTGTGTATGTGCGCGCTTGCTTGTGATGATCTCACTGCTGCTCCTGCTGTAATTGGCTTTTAATAGAAAATTAAGACGGAGTCGTTAATCACAGAAAGATAGAGGGCCTTTTGTTTCACCCACTCTCTGCTGCATTCTGCTTCCCTTCTCCTCCATTTAGCCTATTACAGACATGCATGTTATACACACACACACACACACACACACACACACACACACACCCACACACACACACACACACACACACACACACACACACACACACACACACACACACATATACACTCGGCTGTGATCCATTCTGTCTCTATGTCCTTCTCTCTGTGTCCCTAAATGACTATGGTTAGACTGACACATCTATGTGCCTGCAAATCCAAACGCGTTCAATATTTAATAGATTACTTGTTTTTTTGTTTCTGTCCTTTAGGCTCCATCTCAGTCAACAGCCGCAGCATGCCCTTCAGCTCCCCAGAGGGCAGTGAAATCCTGGACCTGGACAGCGAAATGTACCTGGGTGGGCTGCCCGAGTCGAAGTCGGACCTCATTCTGCCGCCAGAGGTCTGGACGGCGCTGCTTAACTATGGCTACGTAGGCTGCATGCGTGACCTCTTCATCGATGGAAAGAGCCGCGATGTTCGCCGTCTGGCTGAGATCCAGAGCGCGTTTGGGGTCAGCAGTTTCTGCACCCGGGAACTGCAGAAGAGGTGCAGCAGCGCCCCCTGTGGCAACACAGGCCTGTGCAAAGAGGGCTGGAACCGCTACATCTGTGACTGCATCGGCACCGGATACCTCGGTACCAACTGTGAGATAGGTAAGAGGGGACAAGGGAATGCGTCTTCTATGTGTGAAGGGACCACATTTCCAGCTCTAGAATGTATCATAAGCTTGCACCTAGTTAGTGAAATAGCACAATTGTGGTATACACAATTCAAAAAAGGCCATTGTATCATCCCAAGCGTGACACACACATACAAACACCGTTCCATCGGTGACGCAACATAACTTCTCATAATCAGCATACACTGCAGATGGTCAAACAATGAAACTGTATAGTTGTTAATGTTGTACAATGTTTACAATGTTATGTCGTAAACTCCATCCAATAAAACCAGGGAACACGTTTAGGATGAGCATTTCGATGATGCGCTGCTGTGCATTTCTCATAAACCAAGCATCTGCTTTATAGTAAGAGTAAGAGCTCCGCAGGGAGGTGTGTGTGCACCAAGTGCCACCCAGGGCTGGACAGAGCCCTCGAGCGATGAGGCTGGCAGCAGTGTGACAGAACAGCCATGCCTACCGCCACCATCTGTGTCACTCACCCAAACACAGGTGGTGCATACGCCTCAGTTAGGGCAGCTTACCTAGTTAAACCGCACCACGTAGGTCTGATTCATTCCAATTAGCTGCAGGCGCCTCGCTTTGTGGTTTGTCTTTGCGTGTCCGTGGGGGGGACTGAGCCATGACTGTACGGCATTTTGAGGGACAAGGAGGGTAATGAGGAAAGGAGAGATTGGACTCTTTATTCTGAAGGGTGATATTTTAACAGTTTTGCCTTTGGCTGCTCAGGTGACAGGTGTAGTTTTAGTGGCCCTCTTTTGCCATCTACTGGAGCTTCTTGTTACTGCATGGATGTGTCGCAGGGCACTGTTCTAATAACCAGTTGCATATTTCTCTGTGTCAATAGACTCAGTGCATATATTCACAGAGTGAATATACTATTGATTAGATGAATAAACCCAAGGGATATTACATGATGCCTTTAAGCCCACTACATCAAAAATAATCAATGCTGTTTAAGCTGTTTTGTGCACTGATAATTATTTTTTATTGATTACTTTATTTGTTATTGAATCCTGTCATATTTGCAAATGAAATGTATTTTCACACAGAGTTGTACACCTTACATTTCAATGAACCTCACATAAACCCTCAATATAAAGTAAAAAACATGAGGTTAGGTACTACAAAACACAAGGACATGTTTTTCAACAGGCAGTACACACAGGCAGTCAGTCGGTCCAGTAGTTTATCTGGTAACTGAGCACTTCTGACATTTCTTGCCTTTTCAACTCGTTCTAATTTGAGTGGGGTAGACTGAGGTACCAAGCCACCTCAAAACCCACATCTACCCTGTTGCCAGCAAAGGCACCAGTTTTTATGAAGTCAGTCGAAGGGTTTTTTCTGTATTTGTTGTTTACCTACATTTTTCTAAAACCTGGACGTGTCATTTACCCTGTGACAGTGACTCATGTTATGGTGACGCATGTCAACCCACACTGCAGAATAATAGCAGTACTCAGAGAACTGTCACTCTACACAGCAGACTATTTATGGCATGGCTGATTCTAGAGAGAGTAGGCACATTGCCTGGTGTGAATAAGAATTTATGCTGAACCAGCGTAACTTCCGTTTTTTTAGGCTTGGGGAGTGAATGATGTTGGAGTCATTATGAATATTTATTGCGTTTCTTTTTTCCATTATAATGAATGTTTTCAGTTGGTGCTTTGGGTTGTAGATGTGTCATTCTGTGGAAATTAATTAGGGGGGTATGAACTCCTGGGCATATTGTGTGGACACAAAACAAATGAAGAAACAATCATATTTAATATCGACTTGACATGTCAAACAACAGAGGTGCAATGCCAAAAACACAAAGAGAGACACATGGCTCATTGTGGACATGATGTCACCAAACATCCTTTGAATTACATATTACTTCTGCTTATTTTTTTATAATACATGTGATTTATATAGCGCTTTTCCTGGTCCTGCTTTTAAGCACAAGACACATATTAACAACATCTTTACTGTTTGATGAAGTAAGACCAATATAAATCAGTTTGATCTAATTGTAGTTTTAAATACATCCGATGGAGATATTTTACAAACATGAAACTCTATGCCTATGTCCTGCATTCTGCAAGACTTTTTTCTTTTTGGAAACAACCTTCCCTGTGTAACGTTTCAACCTCTCCTCTCCTCTTCCTCGCCCCTATCCAGAGGCGACGGTGCTGAGTTATGACGGCAGCATGTACCTGAAGATCATAGTGCCGGTCACCATGCACACGGAGGCGGAGGACCTGGCGCTGCGCTTCATGTCTCAGCGGGCGTACGGCCTGCTCATGGCCACCACCTCCAAGGAGTCAGCAGACACCCTGCGGCTGGAGCTGGACGGAGGCCGCGTCAAGCTCACCGTGAACCTCGGTAGGTCGCCGTATTACATGGACGTTGTCCCTGCTGACCTGCCCTTTCCACCCCTTGTCTCCTCATCGTCACTCGACGGTTTGACACCTTGATCATTTGTTTTTGTTGTTGATAGTTGGTTGGGGAAACGCTTCTTCTTTTGTACCTCAGTTATGTTTTATTTGTTCTTTATGATGGAGAACATTTCATGCCATTCTGTGTTGGCTGAACAAGCTAGCTGCACATTTATTTATTTGAGAAATGCCAACATTATGATGTTCAAAGGATATTTAATTGAGAAAACTGAGGTACAATACAGAAACTTCTCCTCAAAAGTGCTTGCTGCAGGAAAATATAACTAAAGGTCTCCCTCTGTGGGGAGTCAACCTGCAGTCATTTCTCCTCCATATTATTTGACCCCTTGTACCATCCCTTCTCCTTGCAATCACCAACTTCCTTTTGTGCCCTGTGAAGCCCCATAGCAGCTCCTCCTGTTTAAAAGCTCCATCTCTAACAGTATCCATGGCCCCCACCCTGGGCTTCAACCCACTGACCTGTCTCTAGCAGCTTTAAGGTGGCATCACTCCTGTTTCACTCCTCCTCATGGTTCAGCCCGCTCCCTTTTTTGTGGAGTTAGCTGAGGAGTTCAATAGCTCTACTTTTGCCCAGCAGCGGTGCTTACAGAAGATAGGTATCCTAGCATATGTAATTACAGACAAGTTAAAAGTAGAGGGGGGTGTCACAAAGTCTAAAAGGCAATCTTAGCGGGGAAAGGTCATTGAAATTGTAGAGCAGGGTTTGCAAGAGGGATAGTTTCAGAGATAGGGCAAGTACATTCCTTCTAATAACTGGCTTCATGAATGCAGAGCTTTTGACTTGTTAAAATGCCATAGCGATGAGTTTTAGTGCTCTGGGGAAGTTAGGTTTGACCTTCCAGCTTAAGGATACTTTAAGTCTGTGCTGAGCCTTTGAAGGACCAGAGTCTCAAAGCTGAACCGGGGGGTGAAAGGTAACCCTGAGTTATGGGAGTTTAAGCCACCATAGAGACAGGAAGGGGGCGGGGCGGAGGTGGCCATTCCTTTCTTCTTCTACCTCCCTTTCTCTCGCTGCTCATTTTCTGTCATTCATCTAAACTCCACCTGGCCAAAACTCAGAAGATGGAACTTTTCATCCCTTCAATGGCCTTTATGTCTGCGGCCCTTGGATCAGACAGTCAGAGAGACCGGGTCACAGCTGAAGTTCCGCAAAGTTGCACGGACACCGTCCACAGGGCCACAACTTGACCTGCTAGAAATCCCCGTGCACACACCTACGTCAAATCCATAACACCAACGTGCTCATATTAGTATTCCAATTTCCATCCGAGAAATGGGACCCACATTCTAATGTTTCTGTTTTCAATTGGGCTTAAAAGTTGAACAGTTGACTGACAATAAAGGTCTCCTCAGGACTTGTTTGCAAGTTAATTAATTACCAACTAAAGTAGATCAAAATCCTCATTACAATACACATTATCATTAGTTGTCAAGGCTTTAATCCTAGTTAGAATGATTAAAGCCCATCCAGTTATTCACTATCAAAGACAATACAGCCAGATTAAGCCCTAATGATATTTATTAGTGATGGATAATGACAATAACCAGCTTAATGTTGCTCCCTTTTTAGACGGTTGATTGTTATGTAACTCTGTCGATCCTTTTATTTATGATCTGTTGAAAACACTTTCACGTACTTTAGGGACAAGAAAGATTGCACACATGTTGCTTCCTACAGAGAACACTGCTGCTTACAAACTCATGTGGCCCCTAAATATAGTTTGAATAATTGTGTTTCTATAACCCCCGACTCTCTACAGCGTGACGCCGGTCCCTGGCTGTTTGTGTCCACTATTCTGTAGCGGTTGACAGCTTGAGACCACAACCCAACCACACTGCCACATGCACACACAGTTTACCGACACTAGATGGGGCTGAACAGCAATTAATTGATTTTAAAATATAGTATTCTGTGGGGAATTATAATTTCATACTTTAATTATCCCTGTAAGCTGTGACCTGTCCCTTAAGGTCACGGTAAGCTTCAGAGCAGACAATAGTTCCTTGCTGAAGGGTACTTAGCAAATGGTAACTGACCATCTGCTTTACCTTCTACTTGAAAGACAGCACTTGTATCCAACACTCTATTCTGACAACACAGCTTGTAAAGTCATAACACCCTTCAGTGTTTTTGTCGCACCACTTGTAGCAAATAGTAAAGTGGCAGCCCTATTTCTTGCACATTGTGTGCACCAGGCGTGATGTGGCTGGGATGTGCAGATCACCCTTTCTTGTCATTTACACTGTTGGGTTTCTCATGCTCCAAAGTGCTGCAGAAGGCAACTGAAACTCAAATCGCTGGGAAAGATTGACTAATGGTCACTGCGTTAGCTCTAGAAAGTTCACAGCAGATGCGAGAGAAGGTTATTTGTATACACAGTGAGAACAATGGTTTCACACACTTTTCTTTTTGCAATCTTCTTCAAGATGGCAACCACATTTAAGTTATTAAGGTCATATAAGTATAGACAAAACATGTTACATGTTACTCGCTACAGGGTGTACTTCGAGGGGTTGTGACTCTGCACACCGTTTACATGCAGACAAACCTTCATCACACAAGGGGACGGGTGATAACCGGAAAAGCATGACATGGGACCTTTAATACTTTATATTTTGTTTTACAAAGAGAAAAACGTTAAAGTTAATACAATACACGAGTCATAAAAGTGTTGCCAGATGGTACGTAACATAGTCTTTGCTCAGTATTTCAAAATGGTACTCCACTCAGATAAGACCTTATAATTCCAAGTACACAATTTGCATTTTGATGGAGTCTCTGTAATCACATATAAAGTGTTTATTACATCATCTTTTGAAGTGTCCTCACTATGTTCACATTGCACCACGCTCTCTCATTGTATTGTTCCCGTGGTGCTAGTCTTGCCTTCTGCTGTGCTTTGAGGGCATCGGGTGGAGAGGAGGGGTGTATGATGGGATTGATGGAGAAAAGGGTGATCCTGACTCAGAGCCTGTCCCCGGATGGTGGCCTCAGAGCAATGCTTGGTTGTCTGCAGAATGTACCTTGAAGGATGTAAAATGTCTTTTTCTCTTTTATCCTCTTTCTGTCTCTTTCTTTCTCTTTTCTTTTTATTTGATCTCACCATTTCGCTCTTTCTCCCGCCAGATTGTATCAGGATAGACTGTAGCCTCAGTAAGTGGTTCTATCCAATTCTCTGACTAAAATGTATCTGTCTATCTCATCTTGATTCTGTGCAGTCGCCCTTTTCTGCTTCCTCCTGACCTCATCAAGAGTGACGCCTCTCTCATTACCAACGTCACTCTTCCATATTTCCTAACCCATTAAACTGTTGGATTTAGTTTTCCCATTACAGATCATTTGCCCTCTTTGCCATCGTTCATTTGTGTTTTTCTTATCGCCTCATTTGTATGTTTCTCCCCACCTCTTTTCAAGTACATAATCTAGGTCGTATTTGTCTTCTTTTTATGAGTTCCGTCACTTTGATTTCCATGTTTCTTTCACAGATTGAATTAATGTTTTCCTTTCCTAATCTTTTTCATCCTGCCATCCTCTTCGCTTGCCTGCCACACTCCGCTCTAAAATGATTTCATTGCCTCTCATCTGCTCGTAACCCATTCTATTAATTTTCCCATCAATCTTCTCCAAAATTAATTCAGAAAAGGGCAACTTGACACGCCCCTGTTGGATATTCTATTTCTATTATGCAGAGCTGAGTCTTGGCTCCATTCGGCTGCACACACAGGTGTTGCTTGTGTTCAATGTGGGACAAACAGTAGTGTTGGCCCCCAGAAAGCTAATTGCTTATCCACAGAGAGTCGGCACCACATGGTGCGTGCTTGTTTTCAGAGCAAGTTAATGTTTTTCTGCCCCATGCTGACAGAATAATAGAAAACTGTTATTTCTATCTTGGCCACACTCAATTGAAAAACTAGCCCACAGGTAAGTGCTGCCAGCCACAGTGACGAAATTGGAGAAAACCTGATGTTTGCAACAATGTTTATGTCCTTCAAAATCCATGTCAGTGTTGGAGAAGACATATGTGGACTTGACTTTCACCCAGCGTTCGTGGAAATAGCTTCACAAAGCAATTAAGGGCTTTTTAATGTGTGTATCTACCCTTTAAAAAAACTGTGCTCAGAGAATATGGCCATGCCTTTATTGAGTCATTCGTCAACCTTCAGTTTGCAGTCAAAAAGATCACTATTGGGAAGGGGGTCAGTGTTAGACTTGTGTTAACATTTCTGAGTAATGGTGATGGTTACAATTCAGAGTTCATGTTTCAGTGGTAGGTGCTCCTGTAAAGTCATACACATGTGCATCCCATTTGATTGAGTCATATGATTGTGCGTTACATCTCTGCACTTAAAATGCACTTGGACACTGTTTATGTCAGACTTGGTGGAGTGCAATCCAAAAACTCCAACAGCCCCTGCCAGGCATGAAAGTGGTCTCAGTTTATGACGAATCACACCACTTATGTGTGGAACCACTGTCATGACACACATTCAAACAATGCTTAGAGAGGGTCTGTACCCCGGGTTGACCACTAGATGTCAGACAAGCACTGGGGATAGTGTGTGATCTCCCTGCACTACGGAGGAGACTTTTATTATTTTCTTGGCTCTATTAGTCATTTCTCTGAAACTGCCTTGAATTGTACTTGATTTTAATTGATCTTATATGGTGGTTGAGGTCACGACAGATTTGTTTGGATGTGACAGATGTTGCAGTGAGAGAATGTCAGCAGGCTGAGCAGTTCCTCCACATATTATTCACTTGTTCCTCATACCCTGATAATGGAAAGCCCTTTTTATCATGGATTGCATGTAATTCAGCTGCTTTGTTTAAATATTGATGCTTTGTTCACTGCTTTGGCGAAAAATCTATCACACACTTGGAACACGAGGTTTCTGTCGTTTTGCAAGGAACATTTTATTATATTCTTTGGCTGACTGGGCAGCCTTACACAGCAGTGCCCTGCTTCATGGCCACTCAGTCACACACAACGTTGTTTAATGAATACCAGAATATGAATGTTTGAGTGTATAAAGGATGGGGGGAGACGATGTGGATGAGAGGTGGGCTGAAAAAACGAGAGGGAGCAAACCAGAGTAGAGCTATAGACAACAATGTATTCGATGCCATGACATCTCACGGTTGATTCCTCCTCCATAGACCTGCAGTAACTAAAGCCTTGAGCTCCATAAAGGGAATTTGGCTGGATGCTGCATGTAGATGTTCTTATAGGTAAAATACACTTTAATTAGCACCAGACCCGGCGCCAGAACAAATCTAAAGGGAGGGCATATGATTTTCATGGGAGGGCACACAAAACCGTCACGTGCTGCGGGCCTGCGGCACAATATATATCAAACAGCAAGGCCAACGGCATTGCGTAAAGACGCACACTTATCGCAAATACATACACAAATAAAGGGCAACATAGCAACCACTTTGAAACATTGTGTGCGTGGCAGCACAGACACTGGTAAATCACGAGCAAGGCACACTGGTTAAGGATGGCAGCTTCCTCATCGTTGCACTCGGAGAGAAATAGAGACGGACACGATGAACTGTTTTGCCCGCCTTGGGCATGGCTTATGTTCCTATGCACTGCAGGTGCATCCTTTCGCTCAGCCGAGCTAACTTAGAACATTATTTTGGCCAACTCTGCATCTTTGTACTGCAGCGTATACTCAAACAGCGATAGGAAGAGCCCACTGCCCGACTCGGACATGCTGTGGAGTGAACCGTGGTCACCTCTGAGAGGGAGTTGGTTGACAGCTAAAAAAGCTATACTATCAACGACAGCTGACACGTAATAACGGCTCCGTGCAGCTGATCTGCACCAAAGTACTAATTTCCTTATTTGTTTCCTCGCGTATCTCTCTCTCTCTCTCCACACACTCTCACATGAAATGTGTTCTTTTGATGCGGCATGCATTAGCAGTCCTTTATCAGTCTGTAATGCGTGTTTCCAGTCGCAAAAACCTTTGACAGTAAAAGCCGCATCAGATGAAGATGTATTTACTTTAAACTGTCTACAGTGGAAACAAAAGGCTGCGTCTTCTTTTAACAAATATTCAAGCCATGGTCTGTTGTGTACCATGCAGCGGCAAAAGTGCGCTTCTTTCCTGAAAACAATCTCCCTGGATAACGATCCAGTTTCACCTGGTTGGGTTTATTAACCCCAAGATCATCTGGGGCTGTTGGTCTTTGAGCGGTTGCTTTTCAGCCAATTTCTGATGTCCATTTTGTAATTCAAACATAAATGTGAGTCTACACAGAATGCACAATAAACAAACAAATCCAGAAGGCAGCAGAGTGTGACGCTGTGATTGGTTTAAATGTGCGAATCACAAATCACAACAGACACATGAATTTATTTGACATAGCCTGCGATTTTTTGTTTTAGTTACTATCTGACATCAGATACATCGTAGCATAAAAGTTCACTTTATTTATAATTAAAAAAATAAAAGATAATAATAATAATAATCAAAAACGTGTATATTGGGGGAGGGCAGGAATGTCAAATGGGAGGGCCTGGCCCTCCCTGGCCCTCCCACGGCGCCGGGCATGATTAGCACAAGGCAAAATTAAATGCTAACATCAATAAAAGGCTACTATTGACACAATGTATCTATAACACTATAGCAGGATGTCCCATCTTGATCTCGGGAAATCCAAAGAGATTCAGCAAAACCAGCTTTAGGACAAACATTGATCTCTCCCTCCTTAGCTTCAACACCTCATGTATGATACACTCACAAACATGAGGAACAATGATCAATTGATCTGATCAGGATGTGTTATAATTGGTTGCATTTGAGACCAAGCAAGCTCAACTGGCATACAATTCTTTTTTCCATGGCATTACTGCTGCTACTACTTCTAAAACTACAGTAGTTCACCTCTTGACCTACTACTTGATCTTTTTTTTATTGCCGGTGCTTTGGAAGTAAAGGATCAGCCTTGTGTTTTTAATGCACTATATTGTGACCCTGCTCTCTCACCTTAATGCGTCTGTATATGATATGGAGCGGAGCTGTAGCCCTCAGTTGCAGTCAGGTCAAGGTGTCAGGCTGATGGTATCTGTTTGGAAGGTGGCCTTTCAGCAGCCAGCAGCCCCTTCTCTCTGAGCCAGATGAGATGAGATTTGCCGTGACATGACCAGCATGTGAGGCGCAAGCACTCCGTCTGCCAATGTCAAACCCTTTGGCCTATAAACCTGCAAATACTCACCCCACGCCACAATAAGATGCACGTTGTGTCTCTGTGGAGAAGAGATCAAAAGTAACTGTTTATAATTCATTAAGTTAGCACGTGGAAGCAAAAACAAATATATATTTTTTTTAAAAAACACTATGTAAATCATTAGCATACAAATCACTGTTTCACCAGACATAAATGTGAAACAGGTGAAATATGCTCTTTTAATTGTATGCTACTTGACATTAACAGATACCAGACAATGTAGAGTCAGGCAGTTAGCAGTGTATCTCCTTCATGTTACATAAAGGGCACAGACAAGTAGCACATGTTAAAGGCTTTCAAAACCTTTTTTCTTAATCAGATTGCATTACAATTACAGGCTTAATCATATATAGAGCATCATTCAAGTGAAAACATGATATAAACTGCCATTGATGTTAGTAATTGGTCAGTTTTTGTCTGAATGTTCAGCTATTTCTTTGATACTCTCTCTCTGCTTAGACATTTGAATCCAACTTATCAACCTTGGTGAGCACTAACATCCCAGAGCGATTCACAGCCATGGCATTTAGATGAAATCTCCCACTTGTGTGCATACCGGGTGCTTTAAGGATTCCAACATCTGTGAACACACTGTTAATGTCAAGGTAATCCTTTTCAAGGTGTGAGTGCATCACGATGGTAGCAATTTGTACTACAATGTTCTCAAGTAAATGTGTTTTCTTACTACCTGCTCTGACTGCTAGAATGGGTTACTTCTAAAGTTCAACCAGTGAACCACGATTGTTCCGTCCTAGCTAAAATGGCAAGGCACCTAATGCTTTTGTGCAGAATATTATTATTCTCTTTTACACCATTTGAGGGTGCTTAGGATGCTGGAGTTACATGACTTGTAACCACAGCTAACAACGAGCTTCAGCGTCCTGGATAATAAGTGGATGCTAAACTACCTTCTTAATTGTATATTGGATTACAAATTAGTTTCTCAGAGTCTGTTGAGCCGCTTCTCAGAATCATACCGACTGCCCACTTATTTCTGTTTTTACTCCAAACAAGCAACTCTCATTACCTTTGGTAGGTGCATCACATTTTGAGTGCTAGATTTCTTTCTCAGGAAATGTTAGCAGTGGATTATTTGCAACAAAGCCTCACTCAAAAACAAACCTGTTTAAAAAAATAATGAACTGAGGATAACTAAGATAGGGAAACTAAGTCATCCGGAAGCATGCATACAATGCTATTGATTTTCATTTAGTGGTAAGTGAATACCTCAGTCTATTTTTCCAGTGACCTCCTCCTTGACCTATAATTGGGTAATTTCCCTGATAAATGTACTGTATGTAAGCCGACCTTGTTAGTTCTTTATTTAACTATATAACATAAAACAGCATCGATAGCACACTGACTGTACAATGAGATGAGCACATTTCTATCCAAAGCTACAACAGTAATCTGAACGCCCACAAACACATATGTATGCACACGTGCACTAACAGATGCATGCATCATTTCACACATATTGTGGGCAGAGGAATGAATCTGAGATTTTTCCCCCACACTCTCTGTATATTTCTGTCACTGAGGATGCCACCCTCCTCGCTCTATCGAGGTTGTCAGATGTCAAACTCCGCCCCTCATGTGTTTTGCACTCACAACTACATCAAATATGTAGCCCTGTAAAAGTGTTCACTAATACAGTACATGTATACAGACACTGCAGGTGTCAAGGCCATTTTTGTTTGAAATGGATGGTTTGTTCAGAGTAATTTGTATTGAAATGTCTTTCCGTCCACCCCCTGTTCCCTTCTCGCTTGTCTCCAAGCAGATGGCCTCGCTTACGTTCTCAGTGAATCAGAAATATTGAATTTGAATCCGTTTCAATTCGCTCACTTAAATCACGAGTCATCACATCCTATCTCAGCCAAATATACGTCAACGATGGAGATGCAGTAGGTTCTAGAAGCATCCTCAGCATACACCCCATCCGACCGTTTGTGAAGTTTCAGCATGTATCCGAGTAAGACTTCATATAATGTATTTTGCAGATGCTCTAATTAAATTTTTTAAAGGCAATTTATTGCTCCAACGGAGGATATCCCTGTTTTATTTAATGTTCACTTTATCCTCCAAAACCCCAGGCCAAATGTGATGCAATGACAGTTATTAACATAATGCCTTAGATCTGTGCACGCTCAGAGATGGTTACGTCATTTGATATAAATAGATTTGTATTAAAAACTAGTTTAGCTTTGGACAACATAAAGTAATTGCACATGCACAGTATTTAGCACATTTGAATAATGTGTGATACGAGTGCCTGTTAAGCCCCAGTTAGAGAAAGATTACATTACATGTCATTTGTTAGACGCTTTTATCCAAAGCGACTTACATACATTCAGTACTGTGGACAATCCCCACAGGAACAATTTGGGGTGAAGTGTCTTCAGGGACACAACGACATGCTGACTGCAGTGGGACTTGCTACCTCCTGATTCGAAGTCCAGCACACTATCCACTTAGCCACAGCCTCCCCAAGGTAATCTAGATCATTTGTAAACTCATTGGATATGAGCTGCCTTCCTCGCAGTTGCCTAGAAATAGTGTGCTGTCACACACATCTTATTTTCCCTCAAAAACATGCTTTTAAATGTATCCTCCATGGATTCAACTTCATTTCATTTCCACACATTTTATCATATTTTGCATTTTGCATGTTTTAATGGGAATGAACAAAATGCCTCTTACAATGTTCACAGAACTGACCTAATAAAGAAGTGCTTTGAGTGCTATATGAACTTCAAAGGAATATGTAATCTGCAGTTGTGTAACTGCTGTACAGCTGGAATGGTATGTGTGAGGGTGGGTTTGTTTGTGTGGAAACATCCATGTGTAATTTCTATTTATATGTACACTGCTAATGTTTACATTGCAATGTACTCCGGCGTATAGCTTTCTTACTAAGCACAGTATTAATATGCTGTAAACATTATTGTTAACTGAGGCTAGTAGCCACGGCCATGCACTCAGGTTTATTCCAAATACAATGACATGTGATGGGTGGACATATTATTATGTATTGCTGTAAAGACACATACTTTAGGAACAAATTATACTCTCTAGTTCCATTTTATATTATAGATTAGATTGCTGGTATGACACCTAAGCTCTAGAATTACTAAGAAGTGCAGTTAAACTTTTACAGCTTTGAATTTAAAAACAGAAACTGACATTTTGTTGACTTTTGTTTTGTTTCTTTTTATCTGATTGTTTATGCATGTGTTACTATTAGTAACAAAACTGGTCCTGCATTAGTATTATTCATAACAGTTTGATAATGTTGTTGGTTGCTTTAATAGGCAAAACACATATTTCAAATATGAAAACAAATGCAGAATAATTGTTGTTAAAAAAAGAGAAATCAGCCAAACATTTCTCCCATTGCATGTAATTGCACCACAGAGTGAAACATAATAGAGAACATAAATACATGAGGAAAACCAGGGGTTAGTAATGGTCCCGACAAGGATGGTGCTGTGCCCGTTGTTTTCTGTTCTCCTATACTTCCTCCTCTCTCCCTCCTGCCTCCGCTCTCTGTGATCTTGGGACACCTTTAGGCGATCTGCTCACTAGACCTGACCGGGCAGGGAGATTGCCACCGTGCCCTTTCTGTCTAACAAGAGTTGTGCACACCAATGTCCCACTGCCTCGTTGTACTCCAGCCACAGTTTCCATTCTTCTACCTGTTGGCCGAACAAGAAAGGAGCCTTCACTGTCTTTCCACCAGCCCACTCTCTTCAGTCTGCGTACAAATGACACGACTTTGCAAAGGCGTGCAATAGATAGGCAGAAGTCCGATTTTGCGTGCATATGATACTCCCACGTTACGTTTGTTATGAACGTATCTTAAATGCGTTTATTTTCTACATATCTTTGCCATTTATTTAACCCTAACCCTAACCATAAGCTGCTGTGTCGTTTATTGCACCGCAAACATTAAAACTGTCATTGGAACGGCGATCAAGCCTGAAGCCACAGATACTTTTGCGTATCTATTGCACGCCTTTGCAAAGTCGTGTCATTTGTACGCAGACTGTGAGACCGGGTTGCTTTCCACATGGGACTGGTCAGGCAGTGGGAGCATGTTTCAGAAGACAATGGGTCCACTGAACGGCTCTTAGAGCATGTCGGGCAGGAGGAGGAAGGCTTGTCTTGTCAAAGCCTTCTGGGAGCAGCTTGCAGCTTTTCCCTCTGGGAGTCAGCTCTGGCAGCCAAGTGGTGGAAGACATCTTTGCCGCTAACAAGTTGTGATTCACAAAGACTCAATGGTGGCAAGTTAGTTTTCAGTTGAGCAATTCACTGGTGGAATTAGATTGAGTAACCATTAGACACCCTATGTGCTCTCATCTTGGCCACAATTGAATGTTGTGAATTGTTTGCTATAATGCAATGCTGCTGTCCTTTTCTAGTTTCCTCCGTCATTTTCTTTGTTATCATAATTGTGAGACTGCTGTCCCTTATCTCAAATGCACGTCTGGCGACATTTTGCCTCGTGAGACCAATGTCTTTTAATGTCTGATTAGCGTTGAGGTTCTATTTCGAAATATTGGTCCCACTAAGACTATTTTTTTTAAATATAAGACATTGGCAAATACAATTTAAGAACTCCTGAATCTTGTAGCTTTAGTCTGACTGGACGACTATCAATCTGCTATTGCATATAAATCCAGTACTTAAACAAGTAGGTAGCACAAACATTATTTGTCTCTTGTTCTACTAAATCAACAAATACACTCAATAAAGGTTTGGTGCAATGGGAGCTTGCAATCACTATTTAAACAAACACAATTACAGTAAAGTAAGTTTAGTAATCAACATACACGCTTGAGTGCAGAAGTGCAACCGATCTTTTGTTCCATCAATAGAACAAAGATTGTTCGTCTCCACATGGCGTACAGGCTCCCTTTGCATAGAGTTTTTCATGGCATCAACAAAACAAAAAAGTTGTTGAAATTGATCATATCTCATCGACTGCTTGGAGGACAGGACCTTTGTGTTGAATTTGAATGTGGCACAGCCCCAGTCCACGATCAGTCTGCCTCCTTCCAGCCCTGAACAGGTGACAGGTTAGATGTGGACTCATTACAGAGACTCTAATGAGAGAACCGGCAGCAGCCTGGAGCTGTCGGGACCCATACTGCCTTGCAGGACTGATGGCCATCCCGTGGGACCGTGCCCTCCTGCCACTGCATGCTGGGAAATGCAGCTCAAATCATAAATCAGCATCCCCTCAGGGACCTTTTTATAAAGAGTGAGAGAGAGAGAGCTGTGAGAAGGGGGACAACATCAAGACAGCAAAGGAAACTGATAAGGAGCCGAGGATGGAAGGCGAGCATGAAAAAAGGCAACGAGGGAGGATGCAGATGGCCGTACGAAAGGCAACAAGGGAGTGTTTGAAGCTCTAAAGGGAGCTCTCAAATTCTGGAGGACCGCTAAAATGTATGATTCATTTCCCGCTTCTCCAATTCAATTTATGTGCTCTCAACAGTCTACAGACTCAAATATGTCTCCCTGCGGTTGTCATCTTAAATTCTACGAACTATCGACGGAGGTTATCTTGTCATGGATGCTAAAGCTCCCTGCTGCACATGAGCGAGAACAGTGGGAAAGAGAAAGTGTGTGGGCCCTGATAGCATGCAGTGAATACAAATGTCTGTGTGAGCAAGCGCCACAAATGCAGTTTGCTTCAGAGGAAGGAAAGTACACACTGCCTTATCTCTGTAATTGGCACGGGGGGTCAGAGCGGCAGGCGTAGATAATCATGGCTGGGGGTCGTAATCTGCTTGCTGCTCCCCTCCCTCCTTCTTATTTGTCTTCTCTCATCAACCCCTCCCTCACCATCGCAACCACACACACCATTTTGTACTGGTCACATCTTTGTTGTCCCCATTGGTGATGCAGCACTGAGTGGGATATGTTTTGGATGTGGCCTCAGGGAGGGGGCTTTTTGCTGTCCTCAACTGATTACAGACAAATACATCAATACATATCTATTTTCTAGTACTTCGCATACAATGGAACAAAGAGACCTACTTTACAAGGGGCACGACTTAATGGATTACAGGTAGATACACGTCTTTTGGAATCATAGGGAACCGTAGCGTGGAAGATTGATAGTCAGGAGCAACAACACAATAAGCCATAGATGGAGGAGGGTCTTGATGTGGATGTCTCGTTGTATCTCTATCAACATTATCTGTTCATATCTTTCACTTACATCAAGTCATCTTCACTGTTAGCAGATGACTGCAATTTAAAGGACACGCGTGCAGGCATTTGCACACAGCTTTTCATCAGATCTGCAGCGATAGCTCTGTCTGTCTCCTTTTAAGATAGTATATGTGATATCTTAAGATAGGAGCCAAATATCATTATCGTCAAAAGAGGTCTAATCCTGATAGACTGATAGTCGTTTGCCATAGAAACCATATTAACGTCTGAATTCTTATGTAACCGTTGCTGATCTGCCTTTGCTTTAAAATAAACATAGTGCATACAGTATACTACATTCCACAGCAGTAGAGAGGAGCTTTGCTTTACCGTATTGGCATAAGCACAGTATGACTATTTTAGGCAATAAAGTGAAAGTTGTGTGTTTTGGCTTGAATTTAAACATGGCAGTTACTCTACAGTTACTTCTCAAGAATCACCAAATGGAATCAGAGTGTCTCAATAAGCCATATAAATCATTTGCCCTGTCCTACCTAATTTGATCAGGTTTCTGGATTGTCATACTGAGTAATATTTAGTGAACAATAAGTTAGTTGTACTGTGCATAAGAGTAGCATATATATTTCACAACTCAGAGCATCGTATTTTATTCCCCAAAGGCCTGTCCTTCATTTGAACAGATCTTGATACCTGTTCAGCCCTACTGTAGTAATAACACTGTCAAATGTTAACTTTATGCCAAGCAAGCTAGGAATGCTGTGTCATCCTCAACAGATTGAATATTCAAAGTAAGTCAAGAAGTTTCCTTTACAACACCTTATCAGCCGACACCTTTTGCAACCTTGCAGAACACCCTGTTAATAAAATGTTGTCAGAAATAGAGGCTAGACAAATACTGATATTGGAAACGCAGGTAACATGTTAGCCCTATGAAATATATATATATATATATTCCAAGTTTCACAAGGCTATATTGAATCCTGAATCGGCAAAGCTTGTCAGTGCAGTAAAAAAAAGCGATTTACGTTTTATTTTCAAACCAAAACGTCCATATATTATTTAAAAATACATTATCCAGATGTTATTATCCTGATTGTTGCAGTTTTCCACAATGAATGACAGCTGCATGTCTTTTATCAATCTTAAATATCCTCTCTAACATGTGGCATCAGCAGCAGCAGCTCTAACCGTTCTTAACACAGAGCAGCAATAGCATCATAGCACATTGAGAAAGTGGGGCTATACCACAACAACAATACATTGGTTTGGTTATTCACCTGCCAGCCTTATAAAGAGATGTCATGGAGCTTCTTAACAGCTGTTCATTAAGTTCAATCATATCGGTAAAGCTTCAGTTCACAAGTGGACCCCTGATGCTTTAAACAACAAGCATTTCAAAAGCATACATAATACTATAAGGGGATATTTGGTGTGAGGCCTGTTTTACAAATCCTTCTGCATAATATATTTTGACTACATGCGAAACATGTTAGAGGGTATTATATCTGTGTGTCATAAAGCTGGCAGGATATTATAGCGTGTGTGCACTGTGCAATGTAATTTAGCTCCTCATCAGAAACCCACTGCTATACAGTATCCATTATCTCGCCTGCGTCCATGCAGGATGCAATGAAACGGGTAACTAAAGAAAAGCCAGTTAAACCCTTTATACATCGTTTTTATTTGTTGTGTGTGTTAGAGGTCATTTTACCCGTGGGGAAACACTAGTAGTTTGATTTCAAACATATTTATTCCAGGTCATATAATGATTTATTCTGTCAAGCCTTAAGTATTAAAGAGCTTACAAAATGAAGGACAATACTTTTCTTATTACGATAATATATACTATTATTAATGGGAAATAATTTGTCATTAATGACAATGTGCCCGCTGTATTTATAAATCGTGATTTATTACAACTTTCCATGCTCACTTCCGATGTTACACGACTGCTCCGAACAAAACAGCTTTCGCCGGTTAGTGACGTCACGTACGTCACGAGTAGAACACTTGTTGAATAATACACTACCTATATGTCTGATGTCGGACTCTGGAGACAGAATCGAGTGACAGTGAGTCGTCAATAGACTCAGTGCACTTTCAAGAAGAGGATGATCCTCTTCTTGAAAGTGCGTCAGAGGAGGATCAGTGTGTCAGAGGAGGATCCTCTTCTTGAAAGAGAAAGACAAAACATCCCATAGCCAGAGATGGCCCACCATCCCCATACAACATATAGCTTGCCGATTATTCTTGGCGTCTTATTGCTGTGCATCCTTTGTCATAATATTTGGCCCTCCAATGCATTCAAACGGGACTGAGCTCAGCTGTGTTCTACTCATGACGTCACCGCCGGAAATGGCCAAAGTTGATGTTTGCGGGGCGACAAACGATATTTACTAACTGACAACTTTTGTATGCTGTTATAATCGTGATTTATAAAAAAAATACATCAATAATAAAAAAATCATATGGCACATTTCACAATACAAATGCAACCTCTATCATATACCAAGCCCACTAACAGGTGCTAATAGCATTTCGTAAGCTCTTTAAGGTGTATATTTGAAGCAAAAATTACAATAATCTTATCATTTTAAAAATGTTCAACACCACCTTTGTGATATATTTATAAAATGTTCCCTAATTATTTACATATCTATACCTTCTGGATTTGTCAAACTTTTATTTTTCCCCTCATATTTTTAATGTATGTATTATACATATATATCATCCCTTTTGGAGCTACTTGGCAGTGACTTTTTTTTTATATATATATATATATTATATATATATTCTCCAAATGTATCGCTGATAAACAACTTTCTCTGCTCTGGTTTGTTTTGGAAATATGACAAGGACAATGAGGATTTATCTCACATGTCTAAATCCTTGTTGCTTTTCATAAAGGATATGAAGCATGGCGTTTTTGCACACGGCGTCCTCAATCTTGCATTAACATTACAGTGTATCGTGGTCAGCATATGAGAGCGGCTGCTGGAACAGCTTTGGTGTCCTGGAGTTTAGGCCCTGCGCCAGACAGTCTGCAATCACTTGAGTAATCAAGTGTGAAGGTTGTGAGGAGCAAACGGCCATTAACCTCCCAAACACAGGCCGGCATCATGCCTGCAGAGGACAGAGGGGAGGGCGTGTGTCTGTGTGTGGGTGGGTGTTTGAGTGTGTGTCACTGTCACCGTGTAAATCAGAACAAGTGCCAGGGCTGGTGAGTGTAGAATAGGTGTGTGTGTGTGTGTGTGTGTGTGTGTGTGTGTGTGTGTGTGTGTGTGTGTGTGTGTGTGTGTGTGTGTGTGTGTGGTGTGTGTGTGTGTGTGTGTGTGTGTGTGTGTGTGTGTGTGTGTGTGTGTTTTATTGCTGGCTGATGGATAAAGTGGATTGTGAGTGGGTCTGGTGGAAAGGGTGTGAGTGCATTGTGCATGTCTCCAGCTGACTGTCATCACTTGGGTTGATATATTGTGTGTGTGTTTGTGTTCATATCTCAGTGCAATGGTGCTTTTAGCATGCACATGTTATGCCACCTTGACTACAGTATGGTTATAAATGTGTGCTGGTGGTATCTATTCATTCTAATTCGTGGTCAAATCAGGCCATGAATCGTGCTCTGTCGGCCCAGCCAATATGATCTGAGCACACATTATTCCCATATGGCGGTACAGTGTGTCTGTGCTTGGCATGCCCAGGCCTGTGACCGCCTGTTTGACATGCCACTGTGTCGGCGGGTGTGACGCCATGCTGAACCAACCCATCTGCTCCAAGCCGAGCTGGCACAAGGGAGGAATCATTGGAGGCAGGCATGAGGAAAAGGGCATTGGACCTGGGGTTTGGTGAAGCATGGCATCCAACAATCTCCTGAATTACTGCACTCAAAAAGGTCCAGAGCATAAACAAGGGTGTGATGGAGTGTGAGGGTGCTTATATTTTCAGTGGAGACTATGCAAGTGAATACACTTATTAAAAGAGGTTAAGCTGTCCACCTCAGTAGCTGCATAAAAGTCCCAAAAGCCTTCAGCTGTTGCTGAAGTCTTTATTATGTAAATTAATGCTGATCAAAGTAGTATCAGGACTGGTGTTTGCATGAATTAAATATATTCTGAAACTGTAACTGCCAACAAGGCAATTTCAATGAGTCTCAAAAATGTAACCAAATTATAATATGTTGATGTCGTTTTGGAAAATATATTCAAGTACGCAGTTTTACAAAACAGAAGCTATTTGTGTTCCTCATGGTGATCGCCAACTGAATGCAATAGTTTACTCACATATGTATTCCTCGTTACATCATGAGATAGAGGTGTATGTATTGTAGGTGGATTGCTGTAGGATTAGGTTTGTGTTTGATAATGTGTGTGTGGGTCCTAGGTGTGGGAGTGTGCATGTTTTCAATGTAGGCAAAATGTGGTACTTTCATAATGATTGGGGATTTCTGAAAGAAGACATATAAGACATTGTTATTTTCTAGTCAACTTCATTCACATTCTGTACAATGTTAGGTTACAAATCCAGAGTAATGGGTAAGGTCAAATATGTAGTTGTATGAAGTTATGGCCAGGTTAAAGGTTGGGGAACGTTTACTCTAAAGTAAAGCTTCTAAAGAACACATTCAATACAGTGTCCTCAAACAGACGCCACATGTGTGATTATGTGTAATCTTGGGTTTCAGGCAGGTTATCATTGTGTTCTTCAGGACACATCAGGGGTCCCTTTCTGTAGAGCTATGAAATGTTCCGTTTTTATAGGATTTGTTATTTTGGGTGGGAGGGGAGCATTCAGCTGTTTGAACTTAAGAAGCAACACACTGTGAGGTTCTGTTGAAAAAACAAAACAAAAATAAATAACAAGCTAAGCAGATTCATAGGAGATGCAATTTGGGAAGGTGCTTTGGAAGTGGAGATCCAGTAGCAGGGACAGATCAGTTGTTGGTGTGCAGAGAGCAGCAGAGTCATCTGAGGTTAAAGTGATCCAGCAGAAGGAGAGGGTTGTTGGAGAGACATACGAGGAGACGACAGAAAGGGAGAGAGTGTGTGTGAGGCAGAGTGGGGGCGTTCCTCTTCATTACCGACACTAAGGAGCCATGCCAGGAGCACAGATGGCAGAGGAGAGACGGGGCATGGGGTTGGCACATAAACTGCAACACACACTTGCACACTGCATACGTTCACACACTCTAAACGTCATAAAAATATGTAATATGTAAATCTAAAGAATAAGTCCTCAAAGCTCAATATGCTCTCCTTACATGTTTGATATACAACCTAGTTACAACAAACACACATATATTGTCCTCTAGATCACCTGCTTACACTCACACACACACTCGCCCACACACACCAGCATGTGTCATCCATCCATCCTGTGGTGTTCCCGTGCCACTCTGTTGGCCAGGAAAGAAGATGTGCTGACACTGCACTTCTCTCCTTATCTGTTGGCAGTTTCACTTACTCTACCCACACACACACACACACACACACACACACACACACACACACACACACACACACACACACACACACACACACACACAACTCACACACACACACACACACACAACTCACACACACACACACACACACACACACACACACACACACACACACACACACACACACGCACACACACACACCACTCACACACGCACACAACACACACACACCACACACACAACTCACACACACCCACACACACACACACACACACCACACACACATACACACAACTCCCACACACACACACACACACACACCACACACACACACACACACCACACCACACACACACACACATACACACAACTCACACATACACAATGACTACCCTGCGATTACATTCCTTTTCTCAAACACTTCACCTTAAGTGATATTCTAACCTAAGCCCTACATTTAAATATAACACCACCTTTTTTAAATTGCTTCTCTCCCTTCGCCTCTCTTATATGTAATTTGCACACAGACACACATACACACACGCACTCAGACCCCCACTGGTCCAATTAAGAGCACTGGTCTGTTTGCAGAGCAGGAATGCAGGGCAGCATGTTTGTGTGTGGGAGATGTATCCATTGTGCACAGCATGTACTGCTCTCCTCTGCACATTTTAACGGAAGAGCAAGCTCTCACACTTTCCCTTGATCCCTCTCCAACACACACACACACACACACACACACACACACACACACACACACACACACACACACACACACACACACACACACACACACACACACACACACACGCACACACACACACACACACACACACACACACACACACACACACTTAGACCTCCTACAACTGTTGGAAAGCAAGAGGCCATACAGTCTCAGCGTACAGCCTACAGTCCCTACAGAACACCTAATAAATGCCTACCATATATCCACACTTTAGCTGAAGTCCCTTTGGTAAAGAAAATCCCTCTTAACACCAAATATGAGTCTGTTTTTGATATCTACACCAGAGTCCTGCATCGGGTCGGTGACCCGCAAAAAAGGTGATTCGCGGGTGGTATTTTTTCAAACGCTTTTTTCCGGGTTCGGTTCTGGGTAAAACAAAGATGATGCGGGTCGGGTCGCGGGTATTGCATAATAAATATATTAAAATAATAATAAATTAGTTTAATGTTTAAAATCCTCAGACCTCTCCCCCGCGCGACCGCGCATAATCGTAACCTCTGCAGCGCATCAATCTGCTGCTGTACGCGCCACATTAGAAATGGCTGAAGCTCTCTAGCGGAGGATACAGCATTTTCAATAACACTTCCTCAAGAGCGAAATCCAACGCCTGGGAGGCTTTTGGTGTCATCCTAGATGGAGAAAATAACCAACATCCCACGCTTTCTGAGACAAATATGAAACTGCGTGTGTTAATAATTGCACGTTTTCACTGCTCATAGGCTATGCGGGTTCGGGTCGGGTTGCGGATCTTGTGCCGACGGGTCGGGTTGCGGAACTAATTGGCAATATGTGCGGGTAGCGGGGCGGGTTCGGTATTGCACGTCTCGGGTGCGGGGCGGGAGCGACCCGTGCAGGACTCTGATCTACACACGTCATTTACCGTGAATATAAAGCTGGATACAGACAATAACTTTGAAAGCAATCAAAGAAAAACACCACTAATGGGTTAGTGATTACTGGAAGAATGTTGGTGGTTTTCTTCTGCATGATCATGTTCAAATGTTAGATTAGATTTTTGCTGTCCGCACAGTAACGAGGAAAACATGTTTTTCCTGGAACGATGACATATGCATGTCTTATTCTGCTGTATTTGTTGGCAGTTGTACAATAAGTATTTGATATTAGGTGTATGTGGCCTCCATGCTTCTTGAAGTACACAGACTCTTTTATACTAATTTTAGATGTATTGTCAGACACATGCTGGTAAAGTAGACACGAGTTGACATTTCCAAATTGCATTACAAACACTATTACAGAAAAGCAAGCCTGTAGGGTAATTCCTGTGGTTTTAGTTTGAAAGAACACATCTCCCTTTGGCATACAGTATATTCAATGCACCTAAACAAGTATTAGCATATGTCGGTGTGAGTGCGTTCACAATCATTCAGTGTGCTTCCCCAGATGGGTGCACAGTAGGGGGCTGCCTGGGGTCTATCACCTGTTAGTGAAATGCTAATCATGAACATAAATAAGTCCAACACTCATACTGCACATGCAAATGTTTCCCCTTTGATTACGATATATGTCTTTCTTGCTAAAAAGAGGATTGATCTTTTTTCAATCCTCCTCTTTTCCATACAGTATGCATTTACAAAGAAATCCCCCTGGTCATCATTTGGTGTCTCTAGTTGGATTTCTATCCTGCTCTGCTGTTCTGCATGAAAAATATACTTCAATCATCTGGTTTCCACCTTCATCCCGACATGTTCTCTGTTCTCTTCCTCTAGCCCCTCCTCGGGTTCTCTTTTTCTCACGTCCTGTTTTCTAACACTCAGCATCAGCACCTCCCTCTTTCCTCAGAGTGGGGCTGCTGAGCTGAGAATGAAACACTATTGTTGAGCAATTTTAATTGGACTGCATGTGAGTGCAGATTGTTGGTTTTCGCAGAAACGCGTGACCTAAAAAGTCCCCAGTGCTATATGCTAATAATTAAGCCTATATTATTCTCTAGGAAATGTAAGTCAAAGAACTTGAACTGGCAGTTGTTCTACTCTCTTTTCTCGTCATCTAAGTGGCCGCCTAATAAAACATGCTTCCAGTTTTAGACAGTTTGTACATAGCCCAGTAGGGTAGCCTGTTCTGAGGAGTATTTCAATTAGTCCACCTTGTTACCTTCTATCCCAACTTGAGCAGGAACCCAACGGAACAAGATTCAAACCCCATAATTCAATCAAAGTAGTAAGTGCAATATGTATTCACAATATCCGACTTTGAAATGGGAGTTAGATGTGTAATCCAAACTCTCATTGCATACAAACATACAGCAGCCATCATATTGGGATATACTATGTCTTGATAGCTCAGGCATCACATTCAATCCCTCCCAGCAGAATTTAACTTCCTCACACCCCCTGCTGTTACCCCTGACCCCTACCATTTCAGCACTCTAACTACATTTGCTTGAGTGACCCTGACAATGGCCTGCCCCCATGTATGACTCTGACTCATAGCTGGTTCTGTTGTGGTCTACTATTGCACCAGCCCGGACCCAGTAGGAACCGCCCGTGGCCCCTCATGCTGAGGCGCTGTTATTCTGTCTGATACGTTGGCGGGCAGTGATCGCTCCTCTGTGGCCGGCTCCAAGCCCTCTGGCCAGCATTAGCCCTCCACGCGTTTGTTAGCTTAACAACATGTCCGGAGCGCTCGCTGGGTTCGCTGTGTAGCCGCCAGCATCGGTCACGGATGATTCTGAGTGACAGCGGGATGTTAGCTGGACCACAATGTAATGCAACATAAACAAATTAAAATGCCCCCTTTTATTTTTAGCCCCCAGGTTTCTGAGAGGTCACCATGGGTCTTAATCAATTCAATTCAATAGCTTTATTAGCATGACCATATTTACATACAGTATTGCCAAAGCTCTGTATAGTTGCAACATCTATACAAAAATACACAGAAATAAACAAATAAACAGTTATAAACAAACTGCAAAGAACATGTTTTTTTTAATCTCTCTGTCACATCTACACAGTAGGGGTGTAACGGTTCACAAACATTTCGGTTCGGTACGTACCTCGGTTTTTTGGTCACGGTTCGGTTCGGTACGTTTTCGGCACAGCAGAATTTTTTTTCACAAAACAAAACATATATATATATATATTTTTTATTATTATTAAACTGTGAATAATGTATTCACTCAAATAAATACAAAATATAATAAAATAAACATTAAGGTGCAGCATTTCAATGAACTGAAATAATCTGTATTTGAACTTTACTGTAGGCTACTAGTACTCACAAAACATAAACTATTAGTTTTGGGTTTTTAATTATTATTAAACTGTGAATATTCACTCAAATAAATACAAAATATAATAAAACAAACATTAAGGTGCAGCATTTCGATGAACTGAAATAATCTGTATTTGAACTGTACTGTACTAGTTCCTAAGCAGCCAGTTTGACATTAGGACTTGCTTGTCATTGTATTTTCATGTTTTTTTAAAGAAAAATGAACTTGTCCACATTGCTTGCCGAAAGGGCAGATCTGCTGGCACTAACAAAGTCTCCTGCTGTGGAGAACACCCTCTCTAGGGACGGAGGTAGCAGATACAGCCAGGTAGCGCTTTGCTAACATGGCAACATAAGGATATTTGGCGTTTGTAATAGCTTTGGCTCGGTCTGAACTCTCTGCGAGTGGTGGAGGCTTACATGCTAGTGGGAGTTGGGTTTGCACTTCAGTCTTTTTTCTTTTGGTACCGGTGATATTCACGTTCGGGTGATGCCTTTTCAAATGAGTGTGCAAGTTTGATGTATTGCCAGCCGCGTAACCAATGTTAGTTGAACAATGCCGACAAACAGCTTTGGTTCGGTCCACCTGTCTTTGTCCGTCATCCTTGTACGTAACTGCAAAACCAAAATGTTCCCAAACCGGAGACTTCAATGATGCTGGAGGATTTTCGAGCTCAACTTTATCTGCGTTCGCCATTCATTTTCGACAGTTCCTCAAATTACTGACTACATTTAAACGCATCCCTCTGACCAGCTCTCATAGTATGCCTCTCATCCAATGAAATGACTTGGTCGCTCTATGACGCGTTGAACCCAATGTGAGCAAATTACTCTGAATGCTGCGACGCAGCACCTGAGATTACTTCCAAAAAGTTGTTCACGTTCTCAATTTTTTACGTTTAACGTTATATTCGTTCGGTACACTTCGGTACACACCTGTACCGAACCGAAGGGCCCGTACCGAATAATTTCGGTACGGGTACGTGTACCGTTACACCCCTACTACACAGTGACATCAAACCAAACGTGCATCATCCATCATTTCCTGATTGTCATTATACAAATGTTGTCATCAATGACTGATTAGCAGCTTCATTCTCCAGAGTTGCTTTGATTAGGGTTGAGGCATAATGATTACACTTCTGTGTTGGAGTACTCAGGGCTGCCGCAGCGACCACACAGCCTGAATAGAGGCTGATGGCAACACCCTGCAGCCATTGGCTGTCGGCTCGTGTTCCATTGATCCAATTGCATTAATCAAGGTTGTTTACAGAGTGAACACAGAGACCAATGATGGATGACTGCTGGTAATAATACAACACTGTGCAAACATCACACCTCTCATTTGCGGTGATCACAGTCAATAAGCTGCAATAATGGCTATTTTGACTCTATATAGGAATCTCTCTGACATCTCTTTAGCTCCCATGTGACACTTTTAGAAGGTGGAAGGAAATGTGACAGAACAAGCTAACAAAAGAGATGAGAACAGGGGGCTTCTGTTTATTTTGATCACAGCCCTTTGCCCTGCTGACCTCCAAGACAAAGTGAGAGGGCATAAGTGGCAAGATGAGAATGAATTGCTTTTTAATAATCACCAGCTCTTTTATTAATGAGCCCCGTGTTCCCCTTTGTAGTTCTAGCAAAGAGTGTCTGCTTGTGGCTCCGTTAAAGGCTCAGAGGCTCATGTAACCCTGGCCCGCTAGTCCTCTGCTTCCTTGTTTGCAGTATTACCTAGCCAGCCATCTCATACTTGTGAATCCACCCAGCTGTTTCTACAACCGTTGACCCCTTCAACCCACCTTAAGACAGGAGTGTGTGCCTTTTCTGTGATTTTCCTCAATTGTGTTTTTACCGTGTGTTGCACTCTGCCCCTACAACCTAATGTAAGTCCCTCGCTGCTATGTTACCACCTTCTGCCCAGAGCTTTCTGTTGCTGGGCTAGCCCATGTCAGAACTGCCTATATATCTTATGCCCCCTATTGTTGGTGATATTATGGCCAAATGGCTCCTGCGTGCAGCACTGGCCCCTGCTGTCCTGCGGCCTTTAGTCAAGTCGAATAAATATTTCATGGACCCTAATCTAAAGGGCAGCTATTCCAAATCATTTGTGCTGCACTAGACTATTCTAACTTTTATGATCTTACATCAGCCAGCTCTGCCGCTGCTCTGTTGCACTCTATTTCCAAGTTTTTGGCTTCAGTTTACTCTCCGTTTTCATCTTCATCCCATTTTATATTTCCCACCCTATCCTCCGATCTATCTTTGTGGCAGCTTTAACTTCTCTGCTGGCAAATCTCGTCCATTCTTTGCAGCAATAGCAGCCTTTTTTCCTTTGTATTTACTTCACACATAGTGTGATCAAACATCTCTCTACCCAATTTCATGTGGCTGAAGACAAAAAGCCCATGAAAAACAATATAATAAAAAAGTAACAGGAGTAAATGGGAAAACAATTCTCGAGTGGGCCATGTGTGTGTTCCTGCCAGACGAGGCCATCGATTGATGGGACTTTTTTCTACTCTAGACTACATAATTTCAAACACAACTGGGAAGAGGACAATCATATTTTGCCAGGCTGTAATATATCATCATGGCGAGCTCCAAGTGTAATACATACCAGCTTCAGCAAGCCAACTAGTCAGGGAAGAGCCACTGTCTCCAAACATCAAGTGGCATTTCTAACATAAGATAGGTAAACAAGAAATAATCAGTGCTAAGGGTATGTTTTTAATGTCACATGTCTTTATTCACCAGTCACAATAGCTTGTGCTCCACTTCAAGGCTGCCTAAAAGCGTAGAGAGTACAGGAGGTGGCTTAATGGAGGTGACTAGTCTCCTCCGGCTTCATCACTAGCCATGTGAGGGATGATTTCCTTTTTGTTATCCTGTCCCATACGTCCCTACTCTTGTGTGTCATATATTAAATTGACATAGCTATTAATTAGGGGTGCACCGAATGGGAAATTCTTGGCCGAAACCGATACCGAAAATAGGAAACAGTTGGCCGAAAACCGAATGATTAATAGAAATATATATATATAATGTATACATTTTTTACCAATGTTGTTCAGCTACCTGATTATGGAAATAGACATGATTATGGCAAAACGTAACTTAAATAATAATCACTATTATGGGTCCATAAAACATTTATTCAGCACTTTTGAATGCATACAGTACATTTATATATGTCATGTATTATTGCTAAAAAACATTATATCGCAGTCTTAGTGTCGCCAACTCGTTTCTAATATGCAAAGACAACAAATGCGTCTATGATGTATTTTCGATCAGACGAGATCTCTCTCCCCCGTCTGTGTGCGAGGGGGCGGGGCAGTTTACACACACGCAGCTGCTACATGCAGCGGAGCACACTGCGGAGATGGCGGAGAGAACGCGCTCCGAGGTGTGGTTAAACTTTACCCGTCTCGATGTGGAGAATACTTGTTACCATAAGTGCAATAAGAGTTTAGCATGTAAGCACGAGCAATTTGTCTAAACATTTAGCAAAAGCGCACCGCATGCAGACGGAGGAATGTACCGGGTTCGACCGTCTTTCTAGCAGCTCTGTAGCTCCATCCACGAGTAACGTTTCCACGTCAGGTGTTCTGTATGCTAGCAGCAACACACGGAGTTAACTACATTATACAAACATGGGTTAATGATTAGAGAAAACTGAGTTATTTAGTTTGTTAAAATTTCAGCTATTCTGTTTACAGTCTGTCATCAGATTATTTAATACGATTTGTTAAAGGCTCAGGGCAATCTCGATGACAAAGGTCAATGTCCCCCCCCTGTGAGCCAGCCGCGAGCATGGTCGCCGCGTCTTTATTACGTCATCACAACAACACGTTAGGTTACCAACGTAAGCCTGTTCTGACATTCGGTGATATTTTTTCGGTGCTAAAACCCTTTCGGCCGAAAGCCGAAAGGGCCTTTTTAACCATTTTCGGCCGATACTTTTCGGTGGCCGAATATTCGGTGCATCCCTACTATTAATCAGCCACCACCTTGACTTTGAGCAATGAATCATGTCAACTCGTCATGGTGAATTGAAAGCGGGATTCATGACTCCTGTCTCAAACAACACCTTGACAGCTGGTCACTCCCTCACGCTGACACATTTTTCCAATGTAGCTGTAATAGGGCTCTGTCATTGGCTAGATATATACAGTATAGTCTGTTCCACACTTTGAATATACACTTATGTTCAGTGCTGCCCCTGGCCAACGTGTGGCCCCAAGCAAAGGTGTTTCATTATGTGTCGCGAGCGTTGACAGGGAGAGCACGCTCGTGAACTGTTAGTTCTCCGAAGCCTTGCAGTGGGTTAACTGCGGAGCGCATAATTGCGCCACATTTGTTCATTAGATGAATTGCACCGCATGTTGTAGGACAGGGGTGCCCAACCAGTCGATCGCGATCGACCGGTCGATCGCGGGGAGATTCCCAGTCGATCGCGAGATGTGTCTAAAAATAGAACAACAATATTCTGTTTTATCGTTAATGTCCTATAAAATAATCTTCCTGTGCCAGAATAATGCACATGAACGCATCAAAGCTTTGTGATTGGCCGGCGTGACCCCATGTGTCGGGGCGTGGCTAGTGGGCAGTGCACTAGTTCGCTAACGTTGTCCGTGTCAACAGGAGTGACAGTCCGCACACACACAAGACCGCAATTATGGCAGAAGCAAAACATATATAATTCTCACTCCGAGTGGGAGGATGATTATATTTGTATCTATTCCAATTCAAAGTCCATCTGTCTCATCTGCAATGCGAGCGTGGCTTTATCGAAGAAGGGTAATTTAGGAGCGGCATTTCAAAACAGTGCACAAACGCTACGAGACGGAATTCCCTCCTAATTCTGCCCTACGCTCCAAAAGGGGAGGGGCCTGAAAGGACAGCTAAATGCACAGCAGTCCATTTTCACCCGGCCCAACAAAAAGAGCAAGGCTGCTACCAGAGCATCTTATCGTGTCAGTCACGTTCTTGCGTAACACATGAAGTCTTTCAAAGACGGCGAAGTTGTGAAAGAAGCATTCATGGAGGCTGCGACGCGCTTTTTGGTGACACTAAAAATAACAGTAGCATTCAAAAAGGTTTTTGATATGATAAAAACTCAAGTTAGATACCGTTATTAATCAGCTGTAAGTTTGAGTTTGTTTGAACTTATTCATTATAATTATTGTACAAAATGGTATAAGAATGCAAACTTAAATTTATTATAGTCATCAATTCAGGTTAAGAAACTAGTGTTGCTTGCATCCTATTTTAAAAAGGCATTTCTTTTTATACTCTACTAAAATGCTACAAAAAAAGGGTTTGATTCTATTAATTTTGTCTTTTTTATTGCACTGTTGCAGCAGATTCCTGTAGCTTCAGATCTGAGTTGTCTTATTAGTAAGCCTAATTTATACTTTTGTATATAATGTCAAAGAAAGGGTTCAGAGTCTTTTCTTTTATCCCTGTATCATATGTGGCAGCACTGTTCAATGTTTCTTGAAAACATTACCCACTGTAGTATGTGACGTGTGAATAAACTCCAACTCTGTATCAACAACACTGTTGTGTAACTTCAGTTAAATACTTGTATGTGTGTAGATTAGAAAGAGGTAAGATAAAGGATCTGCAGTATTTTATGAAGTATTAATCGTACAAAGGTCAGTTTTATACAAGTAGAAGTGTGTATTTACCTGGTAGTAGGCTGTCAGTAATGGCTACGCCTCTCTATTTGGACTGGTAGATCTCTGCAGTCTGGCAACTTTAAAAGTAGCTCTCGGTTCAAAAAAGGTTGGGCACCCCTGTTGTAGGAGCAAACACAGTGGTGGTGGCTTAAAGCCCACCTCCACTCCGCGCCGTCCGTTAGATGAGCCTGGTCAGATTAATAAGAGAAGGAGTTCAAAACACCGGCATGATTTTAATGGTAAAAAAACACCTATACAAGTAACAGAGTACTCTGGTCTCCCAGTTCTACTGCTGTGCGATACAGATATCGGGACCAGCCAGTCAGAAACAGGGGGCATTTTGCATGAATAAACAACAGTATATATAGACATATTTGGGGCGGAGATGTGTGTCGGCTCTTCCGTCCCATTTTACTCCTAAGCGAATCAGAGAGTCCGTGGGGAGGAGTTGGGTCGGTTGCTCACTCCCCTAGGTGTTCTTACTGGTTGGATTCACTTTGGGTCGGGCCCAATACAGCAAATCAGAGTTCTGGGAAAAAGTATTTTTCTTCTGAACAGAGCATGAGGGCTTCGGAAGTAAACAAGGTCAGAGTCACTTTTTATCTTACACCTGGGTTCACTCCTTTACTTTCCCAAGGAATATTTCACACAAACTATTCCTTCCCAGACAATCACACATTGTATACAGATATATTGGTGCTTGAGAATATTGGCCCCAGAAAGAACCTTGAAAATAATATGTGTTTGTGCTGGTGGGAGGAGGTGTATGTGTGTGTGTGCTGGTATCTGGGTCAGTGAGTGTAGGTGAGCAAAGAATATATATAGGATTACTTTAAAACAGTCCCAAATAATACATGTTCACTTCAATACAGTTCAAGATAATACCTGTTTACTTTAATACAGTTTAGAACAATATCTGTTTACTTTAATGTGCGCATAAGATGAGGCCCCCTCCGCAAGATGAGGCCCCACGCAGTCTGCGTGACCTGCGTGAAGGGAGGGGCGGCCCTGCTTATGTTAATATTTATCTAAAAGTCCTTTTGCATACAGTATGCCGTTGCATTAAATTGTCTCCTTCAGTGATTGTTAAACAACAGCAATTGAGGTGAGCAGGGGTGATGCGGTTAACATATATGGTCCCACCCATAAAGTAAAGACGTAAAACATGACTTTATATAACGCTTGTAACACTGTGTCTACAGTAGTCGTTGGCTGCCTTGTTTGAATCTACTTCCTGTACTGGTTAAGAGGTTTTTTGTCCTGCTGCCATTGATGACACCCTGCTGCACCACTGTGAGCTTTTGAGAAGACATTCGATTGTACAGTCTGTCACGCCGGATATTCCTTTAATTTCCAGTATACCAGGATAATCCATGGTGTGAATGTGTTCCGCAAACATGCAGGTTTTCTCCAATAGCACCGTCTCCTACTGAGTGTGAACTCTGTGTGTGTGGGTGTATGCGTAGGCATGCGCAGCACTCCCACTGTCCTGTGTGTGATTTGATTTCCCCCCCCCCACTACAGGCAAAGGACCTGAGACGCTGTTTGCGGGGCAGAAGCTGAACGACAATGAGTGGCACACAGTGAAGGTGGTGCGCAGAGGCATGAACCTGCAGCTGTCTGTGGATAATGTCACAGTGGAAGGTTAGTTGTGTTCAGCACACCGAGGGATTCATTTAGGGTTAGACTCAATAACACATCCACCCACAGAAAGTTAACAGTTTTGCCATTTGTCATTAAAACGACTCATTTGAAAACGGGAAGTGACTAATTAGGATGATAATGACTCAGACATGGAGGAGGCATACGGTTTGTTATTTTATTATTAAACTGATATTAGGAAGAGTGGTAACATCGCTTAACAAATATATTACTGAGAATAAAAAAAAATGTTCTGCATTACATATAGGTGAGGAATACTTGTTATGGTCACAGTCTTGCATAATTGGACGTGTCATTTTAAGGCTGAAAATGGTAAACAGGTTAGTAGCAAACCCATAAAGATGTAAACAAGAGCTGAAATAATTATGCATATTAATTAAGTCCAGGCACCTAACTGAATTTAACAAGGGAGATATACTGTATACCGACAGTGAGTGAGCAGCTGTTTACAAAATATGGAGTTACATGTTCCTACATCTTATAAGAAAATAGCAAGAGAAAGGTCAAGACCAAGGTGGAATCACAGCGATCACAATATTGTGGCCTGAGGCGAAATTATGGCAGGTCAGAGGATGAAGTAAGACGTGAGAAAAAAGCTGCATGCTCGATAAAGGAAGAGAGTGGGCAAGCTGAGGCCAGAAACAAGCTCTGAATGGACAAGAATAAAGAAAAGAGCCCAGGGAGGACCTGCAGGGCTGACCAGGCTTCAGCAGGGAAGTCATTCTAATCTGCAGCTTGCCAAGTTCATTATTCTAAATCTACCAGTAAACACAATATCAATTGGTGCGTGTGGAGCAGTAATGCGATTTTCTTCAATGTTATGCTTCTTTAGTTTCCTTCACAACAGGTTAGAAAATATAGGCTTAACCTTTGTGAAGATATACAACAAAACCATATACTGCACAAAGACTGCTTTGGCAAGCAACCAGCATATATTTACCATCTAATCAGTATAATGAAGATATGCCGAAATGTGCGCAATTTCTTCTTACCACTAAATTACTATAGCAGGCATTTTAAATGCTAGTTCCTGAGTAGCTTTACAGTTAAATGCATTTGAGTATTTCCCTTACTATTTTAAGTTTGACTTGCAATTTCCCAAGAAGTCATACAATTTCCGTGTAACATATCATGCTTTGAAACGTACAAATGTGTCTTCTTAGAATACTTATAATCCTTTGCCATTTTAATTTGGGGTTAATACTGTTTTTTCTGTATCCCGCCCATTCAGGCAAGATGACTGGTGCCCACACACGTCTGGAGTTCCACAACATTGAGACGGGCATCATGACGGAGCGGCGCTTCATATCTGTGGTGCCCTCAAACTTCATTGGCCATCTCCAGGGCCTGACCTTCAACGGGTTGCCCTATTTAGACCAGTGCAAAAATGGCGACATCTCGTACTGTGAACTGAACGCCCGCTTTGGCATGCGCCACATCATTGCAGATCCGGTGACGTTTCGAACGAAAGGCAGCTACTTAGCGTTAGCCACTTTGCAAGCTTACGCCTCGATGCACCTCTTCTTTCAGTTTAAAACCACCACGCCCGACGGCCTGATGCTCTTCAACTCTGGAGACGGTAGTGACTTCATAGTCGTAGAACTGGTGAAAGGGTGAGTGCCATGTGATTTGAGTTAATTGAGGAAGTGCTAAGATTCACTGTTAATTATTTTATTTCCCAAAATCTCCTTTGCCTATTGTCACAAAAATACATTATTTCACCCTAATGTCCTTTGTGTTTGGCTTTAAAAATGATAGTTGATATTTTTTAAGTTATTTATTTTAGTTATTTGCGCGGAGAAAAAAAGAAAAAAGAAAAAAAAAAGGTTTTAACAACATGTTTATTTATTGACTTTTCATTCCGGTATAATCATTTTGTGCAAAGATGGCGCTGTTTGTCAGAGCACTTCATCCTTCTGGGATTTCATGAAGAACATCTCCAACGCCTGTGTGTATGGGAACGCCTCTGGTGCTGGTCCATTAACTGCCAGTGTTTCCCACAGATCTGAAATATACTTGGGGGGGTGGTGGTAGCGGGGGGGGGGGGGGGGGGGGGGGTTGAGGTGACGTGCAACAACATTAACATTAACGTCCCCAGCTGACACAGAAAGCGACTCAGGTTCTGGTCCAGGCTCTCGTCATCTCACGCCTAGACTACTGCAACTCCCTCCTGGCTGGTCTACCTGCATGTGCCATCCGACCTCTGCAGCTCATCCAGAATGCAGCGGCTCGTCTGGTCTTCAACCTTCCTAAATTCTCCCACACCACTCCGCTCCTCCGCTCCCTTCACTGGCTTCCGGTAACTGCTAGAATCCACTTCAAGACACTGGTACTTGCTTACCATGCTGCGAATGGATCTGGCCCTTCCTACATCCAGGACATGGTTAAACCGTACACCCCAGCGCGTGCACTACGCTCTGCATCAGCCAAACGACTCGTTGCGCCCTCGCTGCGAGGGGGACCAAAGTTCCCATCGGCGAAAACACGTGGGTTTGCTGTCCTGGCTCCAAGATGGTGGAATGAGCTCCCCATTGACATCAGGACGGCAGATAGCTTGCACATCTTCCGGCGCAAACTGAAAACTCATCTCTTTCGACTCCACTTCGAGCGTTAGAACTATTAACGAAGCACTTTTATACTAATAAAGGACTGGCTTACCTAAAGCCAGTTGAGTAGCACTTGAAATGTTTGGCTCTATGAAACCTGATGTACTTATATGATTCTGTTTTCTTCAAGGTTGTGTCTTCCTGGTCGAATGTACTTATTGTAAGTCGCTTTGGATAAAAGCGTCAGCTAAATGTAATGTAATGTAATTAACATTAACCTTTCTGTTGGTCGCTTGTTAGCAGACCCTTCACGCGATAGCAGAGCGAACAGGTACAGGCAGGGCCCATAATGATAGCCCTATAGTTTAAATCTACTACCCACACATGAACATATGGAAATGGGTTACTATTTTAAAAAATACATGTATTTATAAATGTATTTAGGAACCTATCCATGTGATTTTTAGTGGGGGTCGACCTCAAATCCTCTAGGGGGGTCCAGGGGCATGCCCCCCCGGTAAGATTTTATTTTTTATTTTGGAGTTAAATGCATCAATCTGGTGCATTTTGAGGGGAAAATAAAGAGACTAGATCTATGGAAACACCTATATGAAACAGAACTGTATACATTTCAATAATCATAAAATCATGGCCATAACCAATAACATACCTTTTCCAATATGAAAAAAACACTGAAACTTGTTTATTAATTTATTTTTGGTTCATTTATAGTTGTGAGTGTGTCTGTGCTCCTGAATCAGCCTCTCCTGTCTCCCTCCTCTCCCCCCTCTCCCCCTGCTCCTCTTTGAGGCAGCAGCAAAGACTAGTTTTCTCTCAACAAGTTTTAAAAGTGTATCTTACCTTTTTTCACCTAGTTAACTTTTGATTTATTTATTCATGGGTATTTTACTAATCACATTACATTTCATTTAGCTGACGCTTTTATCCAAAGCCACTTATAATGACCGATTACAGGGATATTCTCCCTGGAGTAACTAAGGGCTAAGTGCCTTACTCAAGGGCACACTTTGGTGTGGTGTTCCTGGCGGGATTTGAACTCACAGCCTTCCGATCTTCAGCCCACCTCACTATCCATTAGACCAATCACTACCCTCTCAAATGGAAATATGTGTTTACATAAATGGTGACCACACCGTTTGAGACCCACTGAGAACTTAGACTAAGTTAACTATCTAAACACTCAGAGAGTCCTTTACCTCACCTGAGCTGAGGTTATCCCGAGCTTGAATGACACACAGAGACCAATCAAGGGCTTTGATTTATGATCTGTATGACAGTGGCCATGTCAGCAGGCCACATCATGTGGACAGCCAGTCACCCTGTGTGAGGCAGGCCACTTAACAGGCCAGAAGGAGGCGAGATCAGTGCAAGGGAGCGAGGGATCATTGTCCACAAGTTAATCGATCGCAGTCGTGGTCACGGACGAATAAAAAAAAAATTATTTAAAAAAAAAAAAAAAAAAAACTAAATGGGTCGCGAAATATACTTGGGCGGCCGTTAATATACCTGGGCCGCCCGCCCAAGTATAGTCTATTTGTGGAAAACCCTGGAGTATGCTGGATGAAAGTGACTTTAGTGAAAGGATTTATGATCAGTTGCCTTCAAAGATGCACATATCACAGAGAAACAAAGTGGATAAATATCAAGTATTTTTTCTTTAACCAGTCTTTTGGGTGTGCTTTTTAAAAACCATTAAAGGTGGGGTAGGTAAGTTTGAGAAAACCGGCTTGAGATACACTTTTTGTTATATTCCATGAAATGCTCTTAACATCCTGATAGCAATGAATATCTTAAGAATCTTAAAAATCTTAAAGTAATCCATAAAAAAATGTCATCTATGGAAGCCGTAGCGCTGTAAAAAACACGACCAATCATGTTAGCCGGCCCGGCTAAAATAACTGGATGGCCTGTGCACAAACTTATCTCGTGCCCTCATTGGTCATGTGCGCGTTTGTGTGTGTTGGAGGAGGGGCTCTGTAAGGAAGTGGCAGATCTTTTCCGGCTGTGTATTTTCAAATTCTAGCGCACTAGAGCTGGTTTTCTCCAAAATTACCTACCCCACATTTAAGTGAGTGTTAATGAATAACTGTGAGCACAATTGATCATTCTGACTGCCAACACATTTAGTAAATGTTCTATAAGCTAGCACACACCACAAATAAACTGGTTAAAATTCAAAGCTGTTCATAATTATAGTATCAAAAAGAGGCTTTTGTTTGTGTATCTCTCTTCCTCCTGTGCACGGTTAAAACACAAAAGCCTGTGCTGCCTCTGTAGAACAAAGACAAGAGGCTACATAAAGGAATTGGAATCAAGGTTGAAAAAACCCATACCTTGAATGAAACAGTCACAATAGCACAAATACAAAGACAGCCATATGTGTGTGGAAGGGAGGAATTGTGCGTCATCTTCTGCCTTTGGGCATACGGCAGCTTTTTGACAAAACATGTTAATTTTTCAGATGTCAAATCAGTAAATAATCATAAACCCCCAAGCCTCATGAGCAACCATTTAAACTGGTAACATGCTCTTAGAGAATATTAGAGACAAAGTAGGAGAGCACTTCACTTCCTTATGCTAATGCAAATGGAGTGTTGTTGACTTTGACCAGTCATCAGGGTCTGTCATTGAAAGAAAACATGTTGTGATGAGAAAATACAGTTCTAATTCTAACTATTACGTTGATTGTCCCCATTTTTCACAAATGATGTTCATTCCCTTCTCTTCAAGAGCAGCTTTTGCATCAGATTTGCAGTGACACAAACACACTCTCACACTCCGATGTGTTTCTACACAGATTTGTCCACTACGTCTTTGATCTGGGCAATGGGCCGTCGCTGATGAAGGGCAACTCAGACAAGACCCTCAATGACAACCAGTGGCACAACGTGGTGGTGTCCCGGGACGCCAGCAATGTACATACCCTCAAGATCGACTCACGCACCGTTACACAGCACTCCAATGGAGCCCGCAACCTGGACCTCAAAGGTAAGAGGACACCTTCTAGTTATGAGTCTTTTAGAAATGTTTACTTGGAGTGTTTCTAAAAAAGTTTCTTCCTTGACAGAAACAGTCATCATCACACACATTATAACTGCATTTGCTGAAAAGACCAATAGCCCAATTCGTACTCTTCACGTTTAGCCATAAAGTGATGACTGTCTTTGATGGAAGCACCTTTACTTGTTTGACTTTCTCCCTCTTGAATCATCTTCATGTAATAGCCGTGGTAACAGAGCACTTAAATGCGAATAGGTGTCTCCAGTCTGCTGGATGCACAGGTATTTGTAATCTTCAGACCTCATATTTTCAGGTGTGTTATTTGGATGCTTGAAAGTGGTTGCCTGCAGTGCCGAAGAGTGATAGTAATGGAACAAAAAGTAGAAAGTCAAAAAGAAAGACATACAAGTGTGTGTCTGTAGCAATATTAAGATAAGCTCCGGATGATTCACTTTGATTCTGTCTTGTCCCAGAGTCTGGAGTGCTCTTGAGGCTGCTGGTTGTGTAAGACACATCAGAAGTCAGGCCCATCCCCCGGGGGCCACCGACGGATTGGAAGAGGCCAGAAGCTTTTTTGGGAAGACATGATTTATTGACAGACTTTTTACAGTTTTGTCCTTTGGGGGTATGCATAGTGCAATTAAAACGGATAATCATAACGGGGGGTTACAGAGAAGTGGCACTATGCCAGTGTCCTTACGTTGGGTTGCAGACAAGGCTACAGAACAAGCTTAAACCGGAGACATGGCGATTGAAGAGGGTACAATTAGATACAGCTGCAGTGAGACATGTAATTAGCAGCCTGGTCTCACTCCATGTCGTGGTGAAATGCAAATAAAGTGCGTCATACACAAGGCCAATTATGTTATTGCTGCTTAAGCTCTGTAGGAAGATATACAGCCCTCACATTGTGAGCTAATTTAACAAGACTGCAATGTCAATAGAAGTGTGAGTAATTACTAGATATAATGAATGCTTGCTTTCAACATTTTTAAATATAGCAAGCTGCAGCGTAATATGTCTTCATTAATCATTGGTGATGTATAGATAAAACAAGTGCACCCATGCACTGTTCATCATATATCTGCTCTGGTCATGTCCTACTTGAAATGTAGTAATTAATGGCTTTAATAAGGAGGTTTATTTGTGGACTGATTGCTTCTGTGTCAACTGTGGACAGGGCAGCCGTCAATCAACTATGAGCCTGTCAATGATGTTTTAAACAGAGCGTGCTGCTATCCTGTAGGTGTTTGACCGTGTTGTTTTAGGTTTACATCTTATCCAGGACCATTACCCCACATCATACTTGTCTTTAAACTTTTTCTTCTATATAAAAACATGATGAACTGCGTCTTTTCAAATCAAGCTGCTTCACAAAAACACCCCACACAGAAGATGTATGCTCCATAATTGTTCATTAAAGTTTACAAAATCTAAACATAATCTGTTTTCCCGTTATTAGGCCAGACAGTGTTTTTGTCATTCCTTCACAGCATGTGTGATTAATAGACAATTTTACCTCGTTATATAAAACAACACCAACCAAGCGTGTGCCAACAAGATCCCTCAGCTGTCCGCCACAGAACCATGCTGCGACAATGGCTCATTTGCATATTATATAGTACAGACACCCCATTGAATAATTTGTCTCACAAATGAAACAGAAGGCAGCCGTTTCAGTGCCCAACCACACAGAATACATGGCTGGGGATTACCCCTCCATCTGTGTTATTGATCTGAGAGACATCGGTGAGATACTCTTCAAGGGGTCTTGTTCTTTATCTCAGCAACTCTGCTCTTAAGGGTGTGGAGGCTGAGGCAGCTTGGTGCCAGTGGGAAAAGTAATAGTTGTACATCTTGCTTCAGAGGACTTTGGTGGGGAAGACATGTCTCTATCGTAAATTCCCTCGTCTAATTGGGCATTCAAACATTGCTCCGTGGTGCTGTGACCATTCCCTTGTAGAACTATCCAAAAACACTGCAGTGCCTTAAACTCTGCAGCAAAGCACCAGACCGTAACATGTGTTCATGAAAACCGTCTTGCAAACACACATGACTCTTTCAAACACAATGTTGTTCGCCTTTCCATCTTACAGTACATACGTGTACACAAACACAGTGTACTCTTTCCCGACGCTTTGGTAATCTAACACAGACCGAATTGCAAGTGACTCCTTACAATCATTTTGCTCTTTCGTACACCATTTCTGCCCACATTTTATAAGAAACCCAATTTCCAAGCTCTATCTGTGTGATTGCACGGAGAGAATGGGGACAATGGGTTTTGTGCACTCTGTCTTCCTTCTCTTTGTTTTTGGACAGGCAAAAAAAAACTTCAAGGCAGCCATCTTTGTCAGTTAAAGTACAGCGAGGGAACAACACTTAGTCCTGGAGGATAGCTATGAGTGGAGTTAGTAGGGTACTAAATAGTGTTATGAAACTCATCTTTGTGTGATTAATATTATGTTTCCGCAAAATCTGTATTATCATATTTGCTGTGATATTACAAAGTTTGGCATATTTGATAAAGTTCCTGTTGACTTTTTTTATATATGAGAACTGTGTTCTGCATGATCTCAAAACTGTGTCTGTCTTCAAACATACACTAACTCAGTGGTTCTCAAACTTGTCCTCTCATTCCCCGCTTTGAACAGGTGGGCCTTTTCAAGCCCCACTTGTTCCTCATCGCTCCAATAAAATGGTAGGCCAAGCTTAAAATTGTCAAATGTATCGTTCTATAACAGGGGTCTCCAACCTTTTTTAGGATGAGGGCTACTTTCAAAAAATAAAACAAGTCGTGAGCTACTTTTACTCCTCTTTTTTGTTTTTTTGCATTGTATATATTTAGCACATTTTAACATTATTATATGCTACCGTTAACCTTTGAGTGCTGTTTGGGTCTGTGGGACCCGTTTTCAGTGTTTACTCAAATAAAATGTATGCATTTTAATTATTCAAACTGCTTTATTTGGTGGTGGACGTCACATCCTCTAGGGGGGTCCGGGGGCATGCACCCCCAGAAAGATTTTTTTTAAATGTTGAAGTTAAATGCATCAATCTGGTGCACTTTGAGCTAGGGCTGCTCAATTAATCGTATTTTAATCGCAATTACGATTTTGGCTTGCAACGCTTATGAAAACAACATAATTTTTAAGTAGGTTTTTCAGTTGAATTATACTTAAAGTTCAGGGTAATCAACTGTTAAAAACATACTTTTCAAATGATTTTCTTCAATAAATTGATGTTTTTCAAAGTAAATGGATAATCGTTTTTAATAATCGTGATATCAATTATTGACCCAAATAATCGAGATTATGATTTTTGCCATAATCGAGCAGCCCTACTTTGAGCCCAACATGAATTGATGGATACAGCTCTCAACACTCAGATGAAAGGGAGCTGTATACTTTTCAATAATCCAAACATCTTTAGAATATGATCACAACAAATAATTTAAACTTGTTTATTCTTATCTTATGTTACCTAGTTAGCATTCTTTCTTTTATGTATGCATATTTGACTAATCCCTCCCCTTTTAAACTTGTTACTGTCCTATAGTACACATTGGAATGATTTATTACTTTATTTTATACAACTTTATTAAATAGATAAAGGTGTGCTCTCTCTCTCTCTCTCTCTCTCTCTCTCTCTCTCTCTCTCTCTCTCTCTCTCTCTCTCTCTCTCTCTCTCTCTCTCTCTCGCTCCACATTGCTTTTCTTCCCGACTGCAACGCTGTTGTGTGTGTCTGTGAGAGCCTTTCACGTGTCTATGAGATATTTTTACCAGTGGCGTGCCTGTCTCTGAGGGCCTAAGATATTCTACAAAATAATATTTAAAAACATTAAAACAAATTATATTTTTCTTTATATATTTTTTTTAAATATGTTTTTAGTAATATTTGTCATTAGTTTTACCAAAAATAACTTGATTAAATTGTATTTAAAATAACATTTCCAAAGAAATAAATCCTTTGAATCTGCCTATTCAGTTTCTGTTTGAATGTGAAGGGTTAAATGAAAGAAGCTCCTCTCTGCGAGTTACTGTGAAGAGAGGAGCTGATTGGACGTCCAGCTATGAATTCACAGAGGGCCCGCTATAGTAACTGAACGAGAGTAATGTCAAATGACAGTACAATTGACCAATCATATCTTCCCTCCAAATGGGTGGGCTTTATTATCGCGGACTTTATGACAAGTTCCGCCCGCTGTGAAACATTTCTTGTTTCCATAGCAACAACAACTGTCAACAGCGTAAACTCGCCTTCAAAATATAAGCATGCCAAATTACACTTAAGACATACAACTGCAACGAAAGTAACAAACACAATGCAATATCCTTTTCAATTTCAAAGAACACAAATTGGGTTATCTACAGGTGTTGTTTTGTGTGGTAGAGGGTCGCTTTCATTGATGCGTTTTGCACCCCAGGCCGTTGTTTTGATATTCCACCAGTGTGAACAAAAAAAAAAAAATAGAATTTTAATATATATATTTTTTAATTTTTTTTTTTTTTTTCGCGACCCACCTATCACATCTTGAGAAACGCCCCACACTTTGAGAAACGCTGCCCTACAGTGAGTGCAAATATGTTTTACGTGTCATTTGGATATGGAAAGTGAGACTCAGCAGATGTGACCACAGCCTGAGTTCAAGCTTACTCAAACACAGTGTTACGCTTCAAATGAATTGGAGGCAGAGAGTGTTCCTTCACCAGCATAGTACATCATTACCAAACTAGGACTGCTTGCTCGGGTCAATATGTTCTCATTCCAGTCAGAACATATTCCTTTGGTCACCTTATTGCTTACAGGGTAGAACAGGTGGAGCTTATTCACACAGACACATTATAAAGACTATATCAAACATTTCTTAAGCTCAGATAAGCTTGCCAAACTAAAACTAATAGGCACCTGCTAAGTCATCACATTTTTCCTTAACTCTTGCTTTTCATTGAATCATCTATGATGTCCATATCTAGTCATATTCAGCATGATACTGTGCCTGTTCAAGACTAGATAGAGATACTGGCCTTGATACATGGCAAACATCACAAGAGGAAGCAACAGTGCAATGAACACTATCTGTCATCAAATGTTTCTTTTTGAAGCGCTCGTGACTAGAATGTTCACAATAGGGATCCTGCGCGGTATACATTGTTATCGGTTAGTAACAACCCCCCTCCCCAGGCGCTACTTTGCTCCAATAAAAATGTAGTAAATTATCACTGAATAAGTTCCAAAGCAATAATGGCCCCACTTTTCAAACACATCCCTCCAACCTCTGCAGGGCGGTGTCAAACAGCTCTGGATTGAATGCTTCATGTTGAGTACTTTCTGATATGTTGTCACATACACCTGACATGGTTTGACTAGTTTACATGTATGGTGTGAAGTGCTTCAACTCTTATCAATATCAATATTGTTTTATCGCTTGCCAGGTGTTTCTTTTAGCATTTTCACAACAGTAATTATTAGCTTATTTGTTTCAAGGGTACAGTATAATTACCAGAAAATAAAACAAGACTATTATACAGAAGACAAGCAGCATGATGTAGAGAATAAAGCAGGCACACTTAGCAGCATCCTTTTTGTGACAAGCAGGACAAAGTCTCTATTGTCTTCCTTGTATGTAACACTCGCACTAGTACCACCACTTGGGGTGAAGCGAGTGTCGGTGTCTCTATTTATTTATGCTCATCATGCCGAGGTATCACAATTAATTTAACAATGATATATTGATCATTAATTCATTAGTGCTACACATATCATCTTAAACCAAGGGCATCTCATGTTAATTAATTAGTCGATGTCCTCTGACTAAAGCCATTGAGTGTCCTTCTAACATCCTCCAGCATCAATTGATGGCTCTACTATAGAATAAAACTAAGCGTCTTAGCGTCCACACTATTAGTCATTGTTGTATTATTAACACAGCAACAATACTTCACTGTACAGATCTTATAATGTCATACACATGATAGTCTCTGTAATGTCGTTTTTCTAGTTTTAGGGACAAATATGAATGTGGGAAATCAGTGATTGATCTCTCATACACCACCATTATAATACATTATTCAGTGAAGCAAGGAACACAGAATAATACATGTTTAGTAGCTGTGTAGTGTTTTTTACTTGGCATCTTCCCTTGTTCTTGTAAAGCTACATTTGAAGTAAACAGCATTGGTCATGTGGATTATGAAGTAAACACCAGCAACCACTGCCTGAGGGGAATACCCTGCTTTCCTATGCAAAGAACACGACAATGTCAAATATGTTATTGTCATTATTAAAAGCGCTGATGGTAAATGAAGAATAACAACAATAGTCGCATAAATCAAGTGAATCATTTGTTTTCCAGGTTGATGAAATGTAGGAAGGAGGAATAATGTGGCGGCTGTTTCCAGGCACTGTCTGTCCCTTCCTTTTGAAGATGCTTTCTAATGAGGCATACTTGCATGGCATTGTAAAATAGATGGCACTGAATATGCTCCATTTTCCAACTAAAGCAGAACACATTGAAACACAATGGAGGAGTGGTTTGGCAAGGGGAGAAAGGAGGAGATAAACAGGTACTTAACAAGCTCTGCTCTTGTTCACCCCAAAGCATTTCTTTCTTCTTGGTTAATCTGAGCGTTTGACAGACCATGCTAAACTGGTGACTTATCCTTCCTCTGTGAATACCAAAATGACAGTTAAAGTATTGTCACTATTTGGTGAAATGTACCTCTGCAAAACAAGTACACCAAGCATCTCTAAGGGAGAAAAAAGCACTAAGATGAAGCTGTTTATTTAATTCAATAACAAATACAGTGATACATATATTCAATGTGTTTAGTATCTGCAGAGTATATTGCCATCAAACAATGTCAGTCAAGTAGCTGTGACCTTGGTGGACATTGTACTGTAAACATATAACCAAGTGTCGCATAGCAAGTGTACTGTCTCCAATGTATTCTTAAAGCACAGAGCTGTTTAAAGTTGTTATTTCAGGACACTTTTATTTTCCTCCAGTTATCTTTAAATGTAATTGTTGACACTCTAGGCATATCTGACCTCTAGACTTATACGATTACATCTTTAAAATAAAGAGAGGCTGCAATTTCTGGACAACACACTCTAACACAACCCACACTCTTCTCTCTAACTATGATGTCTTCTGGCAATACAGTAAGTCATACAACACAACAACAGACAAACCATATCCAGCTAAAGTTACTGAGAAAGAGTTTAATATCTCTGTAGAGGCCATAATGTCAGACGACTTTTAGTTATACAACTAATGTATATTTTAGTATTGATTAAGCTCCACATAATTGTGTCCATTAATTGATGAGTCTACAACACATCAGAACATATTGAAACATTTCCATTTGTGTCATGTTTTCTATCAGTCCAAAACCCCAACATATTCAGTTCAAATGATACAGTATAGAAATGGACATGTTTTACGCAAAAAAAACACGACTTGAATTGTCTTTGATTGAATATCCAAATTGATATCAATTGTCTTTCCGCAAATCAACCATAAGTCCCAGATATAATATTTATAATAACAATCTATATCCTCTCAGTGGTGAAACAAGCATTCTTAGTAAATGTACAATAACATGGTGTGTTTTGCTCCAAGCGATTACCGCCCGGGTAGAAGCTGCCGTCTGCAGTGCACTCGCTCAATACTGGACCAATTTCTAAAATGTTCATCCCTGTTAAGCATTTATCAGCAAATAAAACATGAGCAAAAAGGGGTTCAGGTTGAGCATTACCAAATACGCCCTTTAATGTCAAACTACATAGATCATTTCTCCCTGCTACCAAACTGTTTAAGTGGGGATTTGCCCATGTGACCTCTCTTTGTGAGATGATCAAGATAAGAGCCTCCATTGAGCTACCAATGGATTCAGTGTATTTCTCAACCACACTGTAGCATGTTGCGTATTTGCAAAAAAATGTGAATACGTTATCTTAAAAAAACATGACTTTAACCTCTTATAACCCTGGCACAGCTCATGTTATAGTTTTAAACAACAGTATGCATTCCTCTGCCTTCTGTCATGTGGCTTTCGTTCCGCCTTGAAGGTGTTTTTGTACAAGCGGCTGTGTTTCCTGCATTACCTGTCATTAGCACCGCAGCATCAGTAGCTCCCCTGTCTTACTTTGTCCCCAGTGCATTCACTTGTACACTCCTTGAATCTGCCTACCTTTGTCAGGGTAGACATGAAGCACAATCCTTTCACCCTCTGACAATATACATTATTATAACATTCTGAAGGTTTTCTTGTCCTTCCATTGTATTGTGTAGAGAGGAAATGGCATTACCATAATGCCGGGGTCTACTCCATTATGTAAGAGTAATACATTTCTCCTCTCCTTTTCCTTCTTGTTCTTGTTGCCTCCTACATGGAGCCATATCAGTGTGAATAGCCTTCAGAATCAACATCTCTGGAGCTACATTGAAGGCCTATCAAGTGAAGGAGATGTGATCATAGCAACTCAATTAATTGTCCGACAGTTAACATTGAAATCCTATTCATTGTTATTTAGCCACCATGGAAACAGCGCAGAAAATAATAAGTTGTGCAGTTCTGTTGAAGAGCACTGATTACATATCTGTGTATAATAGCCTTGACCTCGTAATCTTTGCTTTGCGTGTTACAATGCTCTTATTAAGCTGTCAAACACATACAGTATTAACCCACCGCTTCTCTAAAGGCTCCATTAAACGTCTTTAAAAAAAAGTCCTTGAATGTGTTACAGTTTTTCTCGATTGCTAACACAATTTTTTCTTTCAATTGCTCAGTTTCTCAGAACACTAAACACAATTCACAAAACCACACACCCAAAGTGCAAAACACCTCACCTGCACTCAAAACGACATAAACACTTACCAAATACAAACTTTAGCACCAAATATCTTCATCTTCATCTTCATTCATAATACTAGATGGTTTGACCACCCAGCTACACACTGCTGAGCATACTCTAAAGCACTTCCATCTGTTATGGGCTATGCTCTGTCCAGAGAGGGTTCTGCAGAGAAAGATTGCTTGAGTTTACAGAAATACAGTAAATGAAGAAATACAAATGAGTTGTTGAAAAAAATCACATTTTATTCAAAGATAACTTTGTGCAACATCTCAGCACATAGCTACTATGCTTCAGATCTCTCTAAGTGTGATGCATTGTTTGCCAAAACCCAGTTTGTAACTGCTGCTTCCTGCCTCATTGAACATCCTTAGCCTTCCACCTCTTTGTTTCTCAGTCCTTCAGATAAACAATAAAGACATAGTGGTCGGTCAGTGTCTGTGTTGCATCAAAGTAAGTGTACCACAGTACATTGTGCAGGATGTTTGTACAGTTATAGTATGCAACATGCCAACAATTAAATTACAGTAATGAAGTACATACGTTTCACACAACAGATATAAGCTCTGATATATCATGAACTATGCAGAGCTACAAACTGGTGACTAACCTGTTTTCAAGTCTAAGTGTCCGGATTACAGAGGCAACAGTAAATCGGCTTAGATTAGGCTGAACCCTCTGTCCAGCCTCTCTCATCGTCACACCATGTGATAACATTTCATTTCATTAGAGAGTATTCTTCTTTGTCCACGTCCTCTCCCTCCAGCTCTACCTCTCATTCTTCCTCCTCTCACTCTCACCCACCTCTTCTTCCTCCTCTCACTCTCAGCCCAGCCCTTCCTCTTCCTCTTGCTTCCATGTTGGCTTCCATTGTTGCTGTAAGAAAGTTCTCACCTGTGGTCTTTTTATAGTGCTAACATCCTGATTGATGAGCCAACAATGATGCCATCAGGTGTTTAGTCAGGTGGAACGTGCTTCTTGATCATTGGTCCATGTGTGAGGCATTTTGAATATCAGTGTTTTAAACCTGCTCCCACGTGACTTTATGTCAGATTCCTGTGTCTCACGTGGAGAAACGTGTGCAGTGGTTTGCAGAAAGTGCCATGTTGATTTGCAAATTGTGTGTGTGTGTGTGTGTGTGTGTGTGTGTGTGTGTGTGTGTGTGTGTGTGTGTGTGTGTGTGTGTGTGTGTGTGTGTGTGTGTGTGTGTGTGTGTGTGTGTGTGTGTGTGTGTGTGTGTGTGTGTGTGGTGTGTGTGTGTGTGTGGGTGTGTGTGTGTGTGTGTTGTGGTGTGTGTGTGTGTGTGTGTGTGTGTGTGTGTGTGTGTGCCCCCATGGTTTATGCATATAAACAATGTGAATCCGACAAAGAGGTTACATTTTGGTAAATGTCTGAATACTTTAACAATTGTAAAGTATAAACAAGTTTGCCTGTGTTGTTTCTTGTACCTATTCAAATATGTATGTGACAAGTGTCCGTATAATGACACTAATCCTTAGTAGTTTAAAAAAACAAAACACAGACATATGACTTCTTAAACACATTTTAGAATAAGGATAATCTATCTTGTTCAGATGTATTACTCTACATTTAAATAGGGATATACTAGATTGCAAGTGTTCCCTTGAGACTAATTAGTTCCCTGTTGTGAGAGTAAACAAGCTGTGGGAGTGATGTGTCGGCTGCAATCTGATGTCAGGAAGAGATGTGAGAAATGTCAGTTTGAATATAAGGCCCTGTACCTGTGTTTACAACATGTGTACCTTATTCAATTTCCTCTATAACTCTGCGTCACTTTGCACCAGGTGTGGGCTGTGAATGGCAACGAGAGAAGACACAATGTAATAAAGATATGCCAATATTCTCCTGCACTCATTTGCATAATAATAACTAAACAAATCACATGCAGCATAACAGGATGTGCACCTCACGTCATCATTAATGAATGTCTGTCGCACGGCACCTCTGCATTTACACTTTAGGAGTGTGATGACAGTGAAAGCAGGAATTTAGAGATAAAGAGTTTATCAACATGGCACCATTAATTTATTTTAATCTGTCATCAGCACAGTTGGTGGTCACTGTTATCTTTCACATTATTCTTTTTTTCCCAAGCAACACCTATTCTGAATGATTAAGTCACCATCATTGCAGAACATGCCACAATACCTAAATCATTTTCAATTGTTATAAACTACCTATTATACTCACTTGATATGTAGTCAACTGAAACGTATTCATAAGTCAAGTATAAAACTAAATACAGTACTTCACACATATAAAGCCTACCTTTTTATTCATTTGCCTCCCATGCCCTTTGTATCCCCTCTATTTCCTGCTCAGTGTCAGTGCACTCTCCATACATAATGGGCTAGGTAGCTGGAGTGCTGCAATAGAGCAGCGTGTTTGAGCTTTTTTCCCCACTGACCTGTCTTACATTACAATTTACTTTGGCATTACTCGGCTTTGGCCATTCCCCCACCCTCCCTCCTCCTTTCTGCCGCTTCATCTCTCCCTTTCATTTCCTCAGTAGTGGTGGAGCTGAGATAGACGGCCTTTCTACTGAGTGTGTGGTCTGCAAACAGTTGAATGTGTGTAGAGTAGATGCTCAATCGGCTTTGTTACAACCACTCAGTCAAATAACTTGTTTAAAGGGGCCCTATTCTGCTCGTTTTCAGTTTCATGTTTGTATTTTGTGATGCTACTGTGATATGTTTTATTTTTCTTATATTTAGTACATGGTTAATGTCACTATGATGGGGGGGGAAGTGTGTGGGAGAGAAGCTCCCTCTCTTTGGGATTTTTGCCTTTGCAGACCATTTACATGCAAACAAAACCTATATAACACTCTACAGGAGAGGGAACACCTTCACAATAACAATAGGGCTCCTTTAAATAAAACAACAAAAATGGTATAGATATATACAGATATAGACAATAATTAGTTAATCATTTTTTTGCAAATGTTTACAGTTGGCATTGCAGTGATATTTTATGAACTGCTTTTAACATGTTTACCTGTTGAATTACTTCACTGTTTGTCAAATGAATTATAAGAACAATCTAACAACAAACATGGTTGCTAACAACAAAGCATATCTGTATGTGAGGAAAACAACAACAACAAATCCTGTACACTCGTGTACTTTGTGGAATCCTCGTCCTTGCAAACAACAAGCGAAAAAAGAAAGTGGCAATTAAACCCCGTACCCTGGTGTGTTTTCCTTTTGTAGTGATGTATTCATAATCTTTTCCATGCAGGTGCTCCAACACAAATAAGCCTTGTTTTCAATAGCTGTCGTGTAATTGTAGACGTCCACGTTTCTCTCAGGAGATGAATAGACAGGGAGAAGAGGGCAATTTACAAAATAAAGAAAGTGCAATTAGTACAGACAGACCCTACAAAAGATTGATTGATGTACAAAAGATGGTTTGTGAGCAACAAAGTAATACATCAAAATAGAGAAATTATACAGTTTTGAAGTAAAACATGTTTGAAATTGACGTGGATTGAACAAATGAAATGTGATAAGATCCCCAAAAATGAAAATAAATGTACCACATTCATTTTATTCAGGAGTCGGCAGGGTACACTTAGTCCCTTGTCATTCATAAATCCTTGGGGCCTCATTGCCTTGACTCACCTGGCAGGGGCCCGAGCTATAACAACGTCCCCTGTTAATGGGTTATTGCCATGGGGCCATTTGTTTATTTTTCTCATCCACAAATCCCCTCCTCTGCCATCTTAGACAGATTAACAAAGAGAGGTTGAAGGAGAAAAGCTTTCCCTCCTCCATTATATGATGTATCTTTGAGTTTTGGGGGGATTTGACATCACATGATAGAGAAATGTATACAATTAAATACACTGAACAAAAATATAAATGCAACACTTTAGTTTTTGCTCCCATTTTTCATGAGATGAACTCAAAGATCTAAAAAAACGTCTATATACACAAAATAACCATTTATCTCAAATATTGTTCACAAATCTGAACAAATCTGTGATAGTGAGCACTTCTCCTTTGCCGAGATAATCCATCCCACCTCACAGGTGTGGCATATCAAGATGCTGATTAGACAGCATGATTATTGCACAGGTGTGCCTTAGGCTGGCCACAATAAAAGGCCACTCTAAAATGTTCAGTTTTATCACACAGCACAATGCCACAGATGTCGCAAGTTTTGAGGGAACGTGCAATTGGCATGCTGACAGCAGGAATGTCCACCAGAGCTGTTGCCCATGAATTGAATGTTCATTTCTCTACCATAAGCCGTCTCCAAAGGCATTTCAGAGAATTTGGCAGTACATCCAACCGGCCTCACAACCGCAGACCACGTGTAACCACACCAGCCCAGGACCTCCACATCCAGCATGTTCACCTCCAAGATCGTCTGAGACCAGCCACTCGGACAGCTGCTGCAACAATCGGTTTGCATAACCAAAGAATTTCTGCACAAACTGTCAGAAACCGTCTCAGGGAAGCTCATCTGCATGCTCGTCGTCCTCATCGGGGTCTCGACCTGACTCCGGTTCGTCATCGTAACCGACTTGAGTGGGCAAATGCTCACATTCGATGGCGTCTGGCACGTTGGAGAGGTGTTCTCTTCACGGATGAATCCCGGTTTTCACTGTTCAGGGCAGATGGCAGACAGCGTGTGTGGCGTCGTGTGGGTGAGCGGTTTTCTGATGTCAATGTTGTGAATCGAGTGGCCCGTGGTGGTGGTGGGGTTATGGTATGGGCAGGCGTATGTTATGGACGACGAACACAGGTGCATTTTATTGATGGCATTGTGAATGCACAGAGATACCGTGACGAGATCCTGAGGCCCATTGTTGTGCCATTCATCCACGACTATCACCTCATGTTGCAGCATGATAATGCACGGCCCCATGTTGCAAGGATCTGTACACAATTCCTGGAGGCTGAAAACATCCCAGTTCTTGCATGGCCAGCATACTCACCGGACATGTCACCCATTGAGCATGTTTGGGATGCTCTGGATCGGCGTATACGACAGCGTGTTCCAGTTCCTGCCAATATCCAGCAACTTGGCACAGCCATTGAAGAGCAGTGGACCAACATTCCACAGGCCACAATCAACAACCTGATCAACTCTATGCGAAGGAGATGTGTTGCACTGCGTGAGGCAAATGGTGGTCACACCAGATACTGACTGGTTTTCGGACCCCCCCAATAAAGCAAAACTGCACGTTTCAGAGTGGCCTTTTATTGTGGCCAGCCTAAGGCACACCTGTGCAATAATCATGCTGTCTAATCAGCATCTTGATATGCCACACCTGTGAGGTGGGATGGATTATCTCGGCAAAGGAGAAGTGCTCACTATCACAGATTTTTTCAGATTTGTGAACAATATTTGAGAGAAATGGTTATTTTGTGTATATAGAAAATGTTTTAGATCTTTGAGTTCATCTCAAAATGGGAGCAAAAACAAAAGTGTTGCATTTATATTTTTGTTCAGTGTAATATTGGAGTAGATTTGCTGAACTGTTCAATATAATAACTGCTAGGACATTTAATCTGCAAGTACATTTTCTGAAATACAGTTAGAATTCCCTCACTGAGATCAAACTGATTTAGATACCTTTATTACCTTAAACAGCTCTGAGCCCACAACCAGTCATATTCAGCTTCAGTGGACCAACTCCAAAAAGTGTAACCTGAAGAATGTATCAAGTCAAAAGTGCCGGCTGTGCACATTCAACTTCTGCCAGTTTTAAAACTAGAGCATGGATATAATTGAATAACGCAAAGAGATATGGATAGAAAGGGAAGATAAAGAAATACAAGGTTAGAATATTTTGAGTGAGGGTGGAAAAGGAAAGGGCAGGGACATGAACGCAAATATGAGGACAATTGAGAATAAAAGATAGTGACCGAGCGATGTGAGAAATACTAAAGTGCTGCGGGAAGGAGAGAGAACAGCCAAGGCAAAGCGAAAGGACACTCAATACAGAGTGACATTTCATAAGGGGAGAAAGGAAGCATGGAAGTGTGTAATGACGCCTGTCTGTGCAGCGATACAATCTTTCAGAAAGTGTCACCACCGAGCACTGGCACACACTCTGAGCCCTGTCAGGACCCACATAGCAACTGATTGCGCACAGGTCACGGTGTGCATGTTCTATTCTCAGAATTTTCTATGAAATTCATAATTCTAGTATTTGTATTACCTCAAATGTAGATTTACTGTATATCCCTATAGGAAAACTATGGGTTAGTTGCAACTCGTATATGTTTTTACAACATGCAACACTAGGCCATACATTATTATAGAGCAGCTAAGAGACATGAGATAAGCAGTAAAGCGTGCCATCAAGGGTGTTATTAAATGCATGTGCAGAAGAGTAGCTTTACCTCTGAATTGAACGATTGGTCGCACCATTAACAAACAAATATGTTTCTTGATTCATAGTTAAAAGGAACCCTGTGTGATGTAATTTGTGTTTATTATTGTAATGTTACTTGACGTCTGATTTGGTCTCTGGACACATAATAACTCTTAAAGCTTCCTCAAGCAAATACACATGTTTTCAGCACATAATTGGAGTAAAATGTTAAAGAAGCCCTCTCATGTTTTCTTCTGTAGTATATAGGTTTATGTGCATCTAAATGAACCCCCTCTCACGCCCCGCCTGAAACGGCTCTATTGTAATCCTTTGTTTACGTCTGTAACACAGTGAAATCACTAAACAACACTCCCAATTATTTTGACTAGCACTCCAACATATTTTACGTAAAAGGCTTGGGGCGGGACATCTCTAAGCTGGTTGACCAATCACAACAGAGCCGGCAAGCAAACCAATCGGAGCATATTGGGCTCTGGTTTCAGACAGAGGGTGAAAAGGGGTGCTGCAGCACAGGCAGCATGAGAAGAATAAAGAGCTTTTTGAACATTAAAGCATGGAGACATGTCCCAGAAGAGGCAATTAGTACAAATGTAAACCTGAACATGTTCATAAAAGGGCCCCTTTAAGCTATCGACTAAAGCTACTGTATGTAGTAGATGTCCATATGTACAGTTTTGCTACACACATCAGTACATACTTAATACTTCAATTAAACAGTTAATGTTCAAAATCATATTCTTGGTTCTTATTATCTACTATAGTTGTGTGTATTGCTTCAATGCAAAAAAAAAACAGTAATTAGTGCAAGTTGAACCCTTCAAGCATTAGAAGCTTAGTTCCACGCTTAACTGATACTTTGTAAGCCACAGGTTAATTTACCTTGAATAAACACTACTTGTCATGAGCAAACAAGGGCTTGAATATGGATGAGCCATTGCTTGATTTGTGATATGGGTACACTTTACCTCATTGTATTTGCTACTTTTTCACTAAATGTTTTCCGATTTCTTTCCCGTTCTTGGCTGGCTACATTGTCAGAAAATGTAATTCACCACCTGTGGATACAATAGAACTGAGAGGACATACAAGCAGCTGTTAGTGAAAACATGTCCCCACACTATCAAGTAATTACATTTTGTGTTGCTTCCCTTTTTTCTTGTGATGGATAACATTTCTTGATATATAATTTGCTGTACAAAGCACTCAAAACACAACATAATTACACAACTTATAATTTAGCATCAGCAATTAACGTGCAGTTACCGTCAACATGTATTCTCTTCAGCAATTGTCTTGTTGTGGCGTCTTTGTTGATCGGAGTGCTTCTGTAATTAGCAATCACAAAATCACTGCTTCTTCCTCTTGTAAGCCTTTGTCTCAACACTATAGCACCACACGGCTGCCAACATCTCGACATGTACACACCTTTAATAGGGCATTTAATGAAAGTTAATGGTCGGCTTTATGTCCGCAAGGGAACAGGCAAGAGGGAGCTGTTAGGAGATGACACCAGGCATCAATGGATATGACAATGTTTATCACAGTATTGCATAACATGGTCAGATATCCAAAGCGATCACTTTGTTTCGGATCCAATTAGAGAAATGGACGACATACTGGTCTTATCTTAAGGGAACAAGAGTTACTGACCAATTAAAATGATTAGTTAAACGTAGGACTGTGAGATATGTCCAAAATCTACCCTTTGGGTACGTATGCTTTGTTATCCTGCCAACAATGTTTATCACAATATAGCATGTCATTAAATTAGTCAATCAACAAATGGTTTACAGTGAAAACAAACATCTGTATGAATGTAATACTCGACAAATATACTGTGGCAGACAAATGAAACCATCTCCACAGAGTTATACACTTTAAATCCCTGGAAAGCCATATTGTCCAGTGCACATTTGAAATCAGTGTGCTCTTCCAGATTGTGCTGTCAGAGGCTCTCCAGGGCCCGATACTCCCAACTCCTCCCACCGGCGCCTGAGAGGTCATTACGGTAACCATAGAGATGTGGAGGCGGTGGTCTCTGGCGATGTCCGGGAGGCCCTAATTGGTCCCGTCTTGTCGATCGCTCTCTTCTCTTCAGCAGAAGGCCTCTTCATGTCATCACTGCCGGGACAGCAGAGCAGGACACTTCCTGTCTGCTAGGAACATGATGAGTCATTGTTCTAACCTCCCACATCTAGAACACTTCCAAAAACTGTAATCCAAAACTCATAAATGAAGGCAAATGTGTCAGAAACAAGAAGACAGTACTTTAAGTACATTTAAATATAAGTCTTATCCATATACAATATGTGATCACTACGGGTTTTTAACAAAAGCACCAAGTTACAATATTCAAACAAAAAAAAAGGTATTAGATACATAAGTGGGAACATGAATCATGTTTTTGACGAGTACTTTTCTGTAACCTAAGATACAAAATGATACATATTTACTAAAATAGCCTTTATAATTATGTGTAAACGTATTGCTCACCACTAAATATAATACAGATAATTAAGACATTGTTTGCGTTTGGTTGCCGAGTTAACCTTTAACCTCTGCTGTTGTTGTTGGATGTAAGAAGCTGGAATCTCCACAGTAACCATTCCTAGTGACTCTGCAGCCGTGTTACATTTACAAACTAACAGCATAAGCTCTTATGTATGCTGCACAACAAACCGTTTCTGGCCCAAATGAACAAAGAAGTCAAAACTTTACCCAAAGAAAATCTGTAATTCAAATGAAAGTATTCAGCTCCTAACTGAGCACAATGAGAGCCCTGTTCTCTGAGTGGGTGTGTGTGTGTGCTGCATATTTATTCCTCTTCTGTAGTCTTTACTCCACTGAAGGAAAACAAAACTTGCATGACTAATTCTTACAGTACATCACTCACAGCCTCACTCTTCTCTCCTCTACCCCAGTTATGCAGTGAGCCAGTAATATTTCAAACATGCTGCTCACTTCTGCCGGAAATGAGTGGTTTGCTCTTTGGAGATCAAGTCCATACTCGTAATTTCATATTTGCTAAATAGTTCTTTACAGCCGTGATTTCAGGACATCACTCAGTCAGACAGCTAATTCATTCTCTGTATTGATTGTAATACCCAGGAGCCCCAGCTGGGAAATATGAAGTGTCAAGTACTCATTAATTCTGGAGAGAAGTTGGCAAACATCATTGACTCATTCCATTACACAGAGTCCACATATCATTGACCTCATGCCTCATTGCTTTTCAAAGTGCTTAAGTTGAAAGTTCTGGTTTCCAGCTGTGAAAATGTCATTTTTTTGGTTTTCTAATAGTCCTATCTTTGTAGCAGGACCCCACTGTTTGAAAAAGGTTTTGCTGAATATCATGTTTTGTTGCCCACTTAAAGATAAAGTATGATTTTTGTTGATGAGAAATGCATGAAGCATTGCAAACCGTGTTTATTCATATGCACCTACATCAAAGGACTCTTTGTGCTTTTGTATGATTTCACTTAGCGTGTTCTTCACAACTCTACAGAACAGTGTGCTTGGAAAAAGAAAAGTGGAAGGGGGAGAAAATAATGGACACATTTTTCTTTTATGTTGTAACGTAAAGAGACCTTAATTGTGCTTGAGCGCGGAGATATTCTAAAGCTTTATCATGTGGCTGAGGACTCACACATTCTGCTTTATTCATGAGAAAATACCATTTTGTATATTTAGCTTGTTCTCCCAGAGGAGTATATGGTATGCTTTACATGAAAACATTAAATGTAAAGCATCAAATGTCATTTCTAATGTGTCAGACTTGATGCTATAGCACACATCCTAACATTCAGATTGCTCTGCTTTAAAATGTCCACTATATGTCTGTTTGTGACTCTAATGCTTACTGTCACACACTACACTTCACAGGAACCCCACATTGAGACTCAGCAACACATAAGGAACATTGTATGTGTTTCACCATGTTGAATTGATGTTAATATCACATTACTTGGTATTTGAAAAACAGAATATGTATTCAATAATATAGGGAACATACTGTATATGTAACACTATATGCACGGTTGGGGAAACAGGTGTGCCTCCTTACATCCTTGCAGGGAAGGCTGGGGCATTTTGTGATGTAGGATGTAAGATATTGCTGCTGGAAATGATATTAATTCACATTGTATGGTTGCCTGTAGATAAATCATCATACCAGCCTTTACTCAAACATGTTTTTGTTGTTTGATTATTTTTGGATGAGGTTACATATTGCTCCTTGTTCAGCTCACCTTACCTGGGCAGGTGGTAGGTTCCTGTTAGGTGAGGCTGACATTCAGAGGGGCATAGGAGGTGACAGTTTGCTTTAGGGCAGCAGCTTTCATTCATTGTTTAGTTTGTAATTGTTTTGCTGTGTTTAACATTTGACATGTGTTTGTCTGTTTCTGAAATAATGTTGGTAATAAATACCACAATTGTTTTCCCTAATTATGCTCATCTTCCTTTTTTAAGTTTTCTTGTGCCAATCAACATCCTCTGCCCTGTGATAACAACTACAATCAAATGCATTATTTCTTTAGATTTAACATTACTATATAATTGTGTTTTAATGTTTCTTAAAGCATTTCTTAAAGACAATACGGCAGTTAGTGATACTGTGAATATAGTTATAGATTGTTGTCGCCATGTCCAGCAATGACATATTTATTGAATGACAATATAGTGATTTACAGTATGTCAGTGGCTTGCATCGCTAGCAGCAATAACAAAAGGATGATTTATACTTTTCAGTGATGGGAGGTGGAATAAATAAAAACAGTGTAGCTTACTGTGACAGTTTAAATGTTGTTTGTTTTGATGTTGAATCATGATTTTACGATAGGTTGCTTTATTCTAGCCTCCCTAACACTGATATGTATACAAATATTATCTCGGTTAAGAAGTGTGAAATTAAAGCACTTGCTGTCTGAATTTAATTATCCTTGACAACAAATTGTTGTTCTCACAGGTTGTGTCTATGTTTGTGTTTACAGGGGAGCTGTATATCGGTGGTGTGACAAAGAGCATGTACAGCAACCTGCCCAAGCTCATCGCCTCCCGGGACGGGTACCAGGGCTGCCTGGCCTCCGTGGACCTGAACGGGAGACTCCCCGACCTGATCGCAGACGCCCTCCACAGAGTGGGGCAGGTGGAACGAGGCTGCGATGGTGAGTGGGGGGGGCACGTCACACAGAACTCAACATATCAAAGGCAACACACAATGCTTGTTAGCTCTATTTGTATGATTATCAATGATATCTATGTTCAACGGTAAGAACAGACAACAATTATCTCCCCCTTCAGTCACCATTGATATACCAATGATTTCAAGTTTTTTGTGAAATCCATTGGGTATTACTGTGTTCTTGCTTTTAGCTACAATTTCTCTCAGATAAGTCCAACCTTGACACAACTTCTCAGTAGGGCAGCTCCGTTTGAGAAGATGACAGATAATTAATTATAATGACAACAAGTCAGGAGTTGGATAGGAATCTACAATTTTAATAAATCTGTCATTTAGAGACGCAGATGGACAGCATCCATGATTTGATTGCTAAAATAATCAACAATATCTGACACTTTTTTTGTTAACATGTACTGATAAAGGTAAACACATTATTTTAAAGTGATGTATATCACATTAGAAAAGGGAGATTATTTGACATCACCTTGGTTCTGAGCTTTAAATAGTCACTGTAGCTTTGTTTATTTTTATTTACACCCATAACTTCATGGCCGTATTACACACCAGACTGCCACTTGCTCAGAGCTTCAGAAAGTCACATCCTTGCAGCCCAATTCTCGCTGTTTACAATCTGAGCCCCTGTCCTCTGTATATCCTCTCTATTGCCTCATAAAACCTGCATGAGTGAGCTATCTCTCTCCTCTAATGTTATTGTCAGTGCGGCTAATCTCAGCAGCACCCCACCCTCTTTGGCTTTTTCCTCAACAATCTTTTTTCAAGCATCTGTTTTGTTTTTTTGTTCTGCTGTATGCCAATAGCCACCATGTCTCGTGTCTGGGAGTCAATCCTGAGTATAACGCTGGATTTTGGCTTAAGCATTTCCCCCTCTACACACCCATGCCTTTACCCCCCCCTGCCGCCACCACGTATCGATGGCGTGCTGAGTGTCGGAGAGCACAGACTTGATTTCCCTGGGGGCCGCACTAGCCGACTGGATGCAGCACTGATCCAGCTTATTTTCTTTCCTTTTTTCTCCACCCCTAACGCTGCTACTCTTCCCAGCCAGTCTTATTACCTGCCTACAGTTACACACCACAATTACTTTGCTCTCTACACTGTTTAAACTTGCATTAAGCTATCATATTGGCTCCTGAGGCACCCAAAATGGATGTTAATATTAGCTAATGATTGCAGGTGCCAGAGAGAGAATTGACCAGTTTTGCAAGGGTAGACCTTTTTGAGAAGTAATACTTTACACAGACCTGGGGCTGTCCAATATAAATCCATATATTCCCCTGGTGATATCAAAGGAATAGATGAAAAACACATTTGACTACTTATCTAATATGCTTTGATCCTATTCAGACAATCATTTATCAATGTTTACAAGATAGTCCAATCAAATCGACATAAAATCTGTACATTTTCAACACTTATTTTCACTAGTTCTGGTTTATCTTCTAGAATTACAAAAGTGTTGGTGTACCAGAGTACAATTCATGAAGATGACTTTTATAAAATGCAGTGTTGTCCTGGGTATGGATCCGTGCCAGAGCCCTGAGCGACCTGGTTGTGAGGTCATTGTTTCCTGGAGCTGGGATGCAGAGTGGTCAGAGGTGGCTGCTCCGTGGACATAAAGCCAAACAAAGGGAAGCACAGGGAGCTGATTGTTGTTGCTCTCTACTGAATCAGCGGATCACAACAACAACGAACAAGACAGGGGGAAAGGAAAGGAAGCTGTGAGACAGAGATAATTGAAGTGCAGGTATATAAAAAGTGTTGCTGACTCACTGTAGCTGAGGAGGGTAGAAACAACCAAGTATGGCCAGAAATGTTTCAATATAAAAACATACTGCATGGTTCAAATAATACACAATTTCCTTAGCAGCTGTGAAGTTTATATTGTGTGTCTGACTCAATTTATTTTATCTAAGAAAAAAGCAAGTCCCAAGTCATGTTTCCCTTTATCAAAATAACATTCCCTCACTATCACTTGTATCTCATGACCCCATAGACCAAATTAGGCGCTTTCGCACCGGAGTACTTTTCCCAGGAATAGTTCCGATAGTTCCTGGGATTTTGCATTCACACCAAAAAGATCTGGAACTAAAACTTTTTTTTGCGATCATTAGGCGCTTTCACATTTTGCAGTACTTAGTTCCCAGTACTTAGTTCATCGGAACTCTTTAATGGAATAAGTCCCTGAGGGAGGATTAGGCAAATGAAGCCGCTGACGTCACTTCTTCTTCTTCTGCTTTGGGTTTACTGGCAGGCCACAAACAACTTCACGGCGTCCCCAGCCGGAAGTCCCCGGAGTTGGGGACTGGCTTCCCAGCAGCTTCTACTGAAGCCTTCCGAGTAAATCGCCAGAACGCCGACACCTCCTCATCACTCCACCACTCCCATGTTTTTTTTTGTGTTGCCATAAGTTAGTCTCTCTCCGTTGGTGCGCTGGCCTAATGCTAATGCCAGCAAATACAATGGCGGCTTCACAAAACTTTTCCGAGTTGTACGGGGCTTGTTTGCAAAGGTTTGCAAAAAAGTTCTAGTTCCAGATCTTTTTGGTGTGAACGCAAAATCCCAGGAACTATCGGAACTATTCCTGGGAAAAGTACTCCGATGTGAAAGCGCCTCTTTTCACCTCTTTTTAGTCCCTGCTAGAGAGCAGAGACTTTCCTGGGGAGAAAAAGGTTCCAATGTCTGATTGGCTGGGCAAATTGCAAACCACGGCCCATAAAACTCTGAAAAGTTTTTGTGAAGCCGCCATTTTATTTGCTCGCATTAGCATTATTAGCATTAGCATTAGCCCAGCGCACCGACGGAGAGAGACTAACTTATGGCAACACAAAAGAAAACAAGGGAGCGGTGGAGTGATGAGGAGGTGTCTGCGCTTCTGGCAATTTACTCAGAAGGCTTCAGTAGAAGCTGCTGGGACTCCCCAACTCCGGGGACTTCCGGCCGGGGACTCCGGGTGGCAGTATACGCCGTGAAGTTGTTTGCAGCCTGCCAGTAAACCTAAAGCAGAAGAAGAAGAAGTGACTTCAGCGGCTCCCTCAGGGACTTATTCCGGTGTGAACGCAATTTACTAGATAGTTCCAGGAAATAAAAGTTCTGGGAAAAAGTTCCGGGAACTATTCCTGGGAAAAGTACTTGGCCTAATTAGGTGCTTTCACAAGTTATAGTTCCAGATCTTTTTGGTGTGAACGCAAAATCCAAGGAACTATCTGAACTATTCCTGGGAAAAGTACTCCGATATGAAAGCGCCTAGCAGTTTTCAAACATTTCAAGGAGCTTGCCTGATGTTGTGAGGTTAAGGATGTAATTAAACTGATCATAGAACAACTATTGAGTTTTCCAATTTGACTTTCAATTCATTTATTTTCATTGTCATTCCAGTTCAGCCCAGCTAGAAATGTTTGGTTCTAAAAACATTCTGAGAATGTTACATTCATTGTTCTAGGAATGTTTTCAGCGGGAAGTTTTCTTTTGGTTCCCAGAACGTTCTTCTGAAAGGTAGGATAACGTTCTCTAAAAACATTCTTAAAGTGTTTGGTGATAACATTGTTAGAACATTATGCCCTACTGTTCTTAAAATGTTTTCAGCTGCAAGTTAGATTTGTTTATGTTGCCAGAATGTTATTATTTTAGAGACGGATAACATGCTTTATGTTTAAAACATTATGCAAATGTTCTGTGGTAACAATTTACTAAAATATCTTTACATTATTAGAACATAAAGACATAATATTCCTGTAATTGTTCAACTCAAAATTCCTGGGTAAGTGGACTGACCACTGTGGTCATTAGGATGATTTTGATAGGTTACTTAACTATTGGAATTTGAATATTAACACATGTAAAAGGATGACTCGGAATCAGCTGGTGAAAGTAACATGTGTTTATTAGAAAAGGGGAGCTGGGAGTGGAGGTTGGTTATGGCGGCAGTGGGAAACAGTTGTTCCAGGGTAGTAGATAGTGATGTTACGTATTGCGCCGTATGGCTTCGGAGCGTGTGTCGAGTAATCCCCGAAGCTTTTTGTGAAGCATGTGTCGAGGCTTGTATCGTTTTGGGCCAGTGACGTCATCGATGACAAACGAAGCCTCGCTGCCTGTCGATACCACGTGACTGCTTCAGGAAGCCATTCAGATCGGTTGAACCGTTGAACCACAACGCTCATAATACCAATGGATGTATAATAAGAACCATATTACCCCTCCTGTACCCGGGCCCGGTGACACGATGGAATCAAGAGAGCTCAGACCCTCACCTATATAGAGGTCGGAACATGTCATAAGTATAAATAGATACAAGCATAAATAAATGTAGGAAAAAAAACATGAATGAATAAATACAGGAATAAATATGTTACAGTATTTTCAGGGAGATTCAGCGTGTGTGCTGTGGCTCAGCTGGAAAGCAGTTGACTCACGATCGCAGGGTCTCTGGTTCAACGACTCGTCAATACGTCTTTTTTGTTGTTTATAAAAGCTACAGCTAAATGAGATAATGTAGTTAATAAATGTATTCTTTGATATGGTTTAGCCTTTCTCAGGCTACAACATGGTTACGTTTATGAATATTATTAAGGAATACAAATCCCTATTTGTAATGTTTACCAGCCTCCTTAGGCTTTTCAATCACAATCATTCAACTGGAATAAAAACAATATTGTTAACATGAAAATATGATTTAATGTTCGTTGTTTAGAGTTATTCTAAGGCTTTACTCATTGGGAACTCGGTATGAGAGAGCACACTGTTGAGATGTCCAATCTGCCTGTTTTACACACTTTGACCAACAGGGGGTTTGTGTTCAAATGAAGCCCATGATGAAGCCTCATGAGATGAACCCTTTTGCAAACCAATTGGCTGGAAAGCTTCAAAGCTTCATAAGGCTTCATCTCGCCATCACTAGTAGTAGAGAGGCCTGGCTGGTCTTGATTGTCTGGAAGGCCTTGGATTCCTCCTGGGAGAGACATAAAAATGAGTGTGAGGCAAAAGCAGGCAAAGTTGTCAAAGAATATGCTGGTAAAAAGCTAGCACGGCACGCAACAAACCGTTCACGGCAACAATCCGACAGGGAATGAGTGCAGGCTGCAGGCTTTCATAGTGTGGCTGATGAGCAGGTTGCAGGTGTGGTTGATTGGAGATTGCTCCCAGCCGTGTAGAGCAGACCAGCAGGCAGAGAGAGAGACACACAGTAGAAACAAACACATACAGGGGTTTCAGGGACGGGCAGTGACAGTCGGTCCGTTCCTCTATATGTCTGTCGGTCTCAAATCTAAAGGGTGCAATAACGATTTTTATCCAATATGCATAAACAGCGGACACTGTTTATACGCTGTTTATATATCAAAAACATCTTAAGAAGGTTATCACCAAACATTTCAAGAATGTTTTTAAAGAACGTTATCCTACCTTTCAGAAGAACATTCTGGGAACCAAAATAAAACGTCCCGCTGAAAACATTCCTAGAACAACGAATGGTAACAAACATTTCTAGCTGGGAACTCACACACGCCACCGCAAACATGCAATATCTGCTTACAGCTTATCATGAATTACGTGCTTGTTTTTTTTTTTCAAAAGGACAATATGGTGACATCAGATTTTTTTTAAACCATCCTTTTCAAACAAATGCAACAAGTTTGTTTTTTAAAGCGCTCTAGAAATAAATCTGACGTTGACCATGACCGTGTTAATATTTGCCATAACAGGAACGTTTTATAAAAAAAGAATAACATCCTGAAAACATTTTCAGAATGTTTCTTGGAGAATGTTCTTCATTTGTTATCATGTAACATTGAGGGAACGTTTTATAAAGAACATCTTTAATGTGTTACCCTACAACGTCCAAAACACATCCTTAGAATGTTGCAGGCAAAACGTTCCACCTTTGTTCCTTTAAGAACGTTTTATAAAAATACTTTCTGGCCTCTCAGGCCTCAATAACATCCTCAAAACATCCTCTGAATGTTGCAGTTAAAACGTTATGTCTTAGTTCATCTTAAACCTTATAGGAACATTATTTGAAAAAATAAACATCCTAAAAAGGTTCTTTGAACATCAGATTAAAACGTTTCTTTAAAACCTTATTAGAACCAATAGGTAACGTTAGCCAAAGTTGTGAGAACGTTCCCCGCTAGCTGGGAGGTCGCAGTGACCAAAATCTCTCATTTTCGTATTGGTATAAACAGCAGTAGCAGAGATACGATCACCTTTTGAGATTTGAAAAAGATACAAACCCAAAGAAAATTGGAAAAATTCCTGGGGAATTCCTACTTTAATAAAATATAAAATCACTGTAAAAAAAATATATAAAAATAAACGTTTGCCTTCTTCAAACATGTATTTTATTATGAACCAAGAACTCAGCTGGATCTGCAGTGGGGGGCCTCTACACTGCTAACATGTGAGCAGATGTTTCAGTAGTAACCAAGCTGTTAGATATTGAGCAGTATTTCCATTTGGAGCAATTAAAGCAGATGGAGTTTTATGCCCCAACAAATGTAAGGCACCTAATAACAGCTTATCTGGCAGACATACAAAAGGTAGAGTTTAACCAATGAAAGGTTAAAGTAACAGTAATAAAATGCGACATGACTTGGTTATTAATGATGAAAATATGCTTAATTAGCTGCTCAAGGGACCATTTTATTAGCGAGTAATTTGATGGGGCAATTAGTGAGGATAGGAATAGAACAAGCTGATAGAAAGAAATTGACATTGAATTCAAGTAAGCATTTTGGAGCATACGGTAAAAGCTCTGATATATTGGTGATTTTATTTCATTTTCTGCGAGTGTGGGGGGCTCGCCTTTAATTGGGCCATTTGTAAATGGCACAGTGAGATGTCTGTTTATCTGTGTGGAAACAAATTAGTCTGGCGCTGAACCATGGTCCTTTGGAAATGTTTGTGTTTAATTGAGATTTTAATGAGAATCCTCGCCCCCACCAACACAACAGCCACCACATACTCTTATTTTTAGACCAATTATCTTATACTAGCCTAATACTTCCTCTGCATTCTGATATTTTATCTTACATCCAGCCTTTACCACATCTGCTTTTCTTTACATTTCTTGTCTTATTTCATTCCCATTGCTTATAATAATACAGAGGCAAAAAAGGCACTTGGTCACATTTGTCCATTTTATGTCAGACCAATGACGAAGCCGTTAGTGCTGTATGTTTAATCACAAGTGGATATGTGAGTTTTCAAAGCAGTCTGTCGCATTACCTATCTGAATAAATGGCTTCAATTCCACAGAGAAATCTCATTGCTAGAGTTTCTAATTGACAATTAAAATATTTTCAGCCATTCATGACAGTGGGAGGTAACAACAGGATCCAGCCTCCCCCATAACACACACACACACACACACACACACACACACACACACACACACACACACACACACACACACACACACACACACACACACACCACACACACACACACACACACACACACACACACACACACACACACACACACACACACACACACACACACACACACACACACACACACACACACACACACACACACACACACACACACACACACACACACACACACACACACACACACACACACACACACCCAGTGATACAGTATAATGGGGAAGCTATTCAGTGACTGAATCCACCACTACTCATTTCCAATGCAAATATTCCCAGAGTTTGGCAATTACTGTACAACAAGTTCAACTTTGAATTAATGTCAAAGTGAATCTGAATTCATTTATAAGCAACACAAATCAAATAATTTTTAGTCTCTGGGAAAGCAGGTAATGCATTGTGTTGCAGTCAATAGCCGCTTTCACACCAAGTACTTTGCCGTACTTAGTTCCCAGCACTTAGTTTCCCCATGGAACTAAAGAGCAGATTGCGTTCACACCGGAATAAGGCCCTGGGGGTGGATTAGGCAAATGAGCCGCTGACGTCACTTCTTCTTCTTCTGCTTTGGGTTTACTGGCAGGCCTCAAACACTTCACGGCGTATACTTCCGCCCGAAGTCCCCGGCCGGAAGTCCCCGGAGTTGGGGACTGGCTTCAGTAGAAGCTGCTGGGACTCCCAGCAGCTTCTACTGAAGCCTTCCGAGTAAATCGCCAGAACGAGTTTTACGGGGCGTGGTTTGCAATTCGCCAAGCCAATCAGAAATTGGAACTTTTTTCTCCCCAGGAAAGTCCCTGCTCTCTAGCAGGGACTGAAATGTGGGAAAAAGTTATCATGAACTAAGTTCTCTTTTTTGGTGTGAACGCAAAATCCCAGGAACTATAGGAGTACTTTTCCCATACTTTTCCCAGAAATAGTTCCGATAGTTCCTGGGATGTTGCGTTCACACCAAAAATATCTTTTTTTCCGGGAACCTTTTCACCCCTTTTTAGTCCCTGCTGGACAGCAGGGACTTTCCTGGGGAGAAAAAGGTTTCAATTTCTGATTGGCTGGGTGAATTGCAAACCACGCCCCGTAAAACTCTGAAAAGTTTTTGTGAAGCTGCCATTTTATTTCCCGCATTAGCATTATTAGCATTAGCCCAGTGCACCAACGGAGAGAGACTAACTTATGGCAACACAAAATAAAACGTGGGATCGGTGGAGTGATGAGGAGGTGTCGGTGTTCTGGCGATTTACTGAGGGCTTCGGGTGGCGATTTACTGCCACCTAAAGTCCTGGACTCCGGGGGGCTCCGGGACTTCGGGTGGCAGTATACGCCGTGAAGTTGTTTGCGGCCTGCCAGTAAACCCAAAGCAGAAGAAGAAGAAGTGACGTCAGCGGCTTCATTTGCGTAATCCTCCCTCAGGGACTTTTCTCCGGTGTGAACGCGATTTACTAGATAGTTCCGGGGAAAGTTCCGGGAACTATACTTGGTGTGAAAGCACCTAATAGGTCTCTTAACTCAAGCATTTAAAATATGAGATTTTATTGTATGTTTTTACTCTGTTAAATACTCCATTAACATTATACGGTTAAAGGATTGATTCAGAAATGTTCAAGTCTCTCATAAAAAAGGTAGTCAGGTGTCCATGTGAATATTGAAGCAGCTTTTGTTTGGTATTACCATACCCCATGTGTATTCTGACCATTAGCAGATCCTTTTCTGTTGCACTCTCAATGTAAATCCACAGTTCTTTTGGACAAAAATTAAACTCTTATGGAGCCTCAGAAGTCTGAGTTAGGCAAATGGAGAGAATTCTCCAAAGCTCTAAGGCCTTTGTAGTGTAAGTTTCCCTATTGAGTTGCTTTGGAGGGATTGTTACAAGAGGGCCTTTTGTTGTTAAAAAGCCTGTAACTTTGGAAGATATCCACTTGATTTGTCTAAATTGGACTTCTGGAGTGTGAGCTTCAGATAAACCTCTGAATAAATGTCTTTGCTTTGAACCCATGAGAGAAACTTTAAATAGCCAGTATAAACAGGAGGGATGAGTATAGGAATGTATATTTAACTATATTGTCTTTCCTCCAGGACCCAGTACCACCTGTACGGAGGAGTCTTGCTACCATCAGGGGGTGTGTCTCCAGCAGTGGGAGGGCTTCACCTGTGACTGCACCATGACGTCCTATGGAGGTTCATTTTGCAACGATCGTAAGTGAAACCTTTCTTCTGACTGGCATGGTTTAACTGTGTATGGCTGGAGTGAGTGCTGCAGCTTAATATTTATTGGTGGTTTTCTGGCGTTAGGACTAGGTGAAAGTTTCAATATGTTATTCTGCTGTCTGTGTGGCACTGAGAGTGTGCTGTAACTTCTTCAAAGGTTTTTGGAAAACTTGTTACACATCACTGCCAACAAGTTAAATATTGAAATCAAAATATTAGTCAACAAGGCCTCATTACCTCCCTTCAGCAGGGAGTCCCATATTTTGCTGCACTCTACATTCACTCTTCTTTTTTGAATGTTCTATCGCTCGCACGACAGTCATAGTAACACCTCAGATTGTACGACTCAGAGTACAGTGACTGGCTGCTCTGCTCCTGAGGCACCGCTAACACACGCTGCGAGGAGAAACTGTGATTAAAGTCCTGAGTCCCTGCCATGTGCTCACCTGCTGGGCGGCTGGCAGCAGGAGAGTTCAGGAGGGATAGTATGGAGAGAGGGAGAAATACGTTTATTGTCAGTGGGTTTCTTATTTCCTAGATTGTATGTTTTATTTCAGTTTTGTGATAATACTCAGTTCCCAGTAAAGCTACATTGTATATTTGTGTACATTCTAAGGTGTGTACTAGGTGCATTGAAAAGCACTATAATTACAAATACAGCTGGTGAAACTGCACTGGACTGATAATAAAGATATGTTAATGGAAATACTGTGTTGTATAGATTGCATATGAAGCAGAGCTCAACATGAGCTTATATACAATTAGCATGCAGCTCTTCCCACAGGCTTGGTTTGAACAGGGCAGAGGCAGGGTGACAGGCTAATAGACTTGTTTGCATAAGTCTTTGTTTGCTTATTACGTATCGGGTGCTGAGTTAAGCTGTTTCACCCTCACACTTGCCTCTGTTTTCGTTACAACCACCCTATGGTTCTGTTGCAATGGAGTTTATCTTAAATTGTTGTCATGCTGGTTGCCATGTTAGCTGTGCAGCATATGATTGTGCATGACATTAAGGGGATGATTAGCAAGGTACTGCTTTGGTTCTTGGAAGAGTTGAAGTGAGGAGATGGCGATAATAGCGGCTCCGTCGGCATGACAGACATGCCGAGATAAGCAGGGAGAACCCCTGCTCCTTGAGAGAGGAGAGCACATGCTGAGAGGAGATGGCGTAATGATTCCTGCATTTCAGTTGTTGCCCGTTGGGAGTGTTCCCAGTTACCGAGATGGCTTCAAAGATGACAGGTAAAACTGTGCGGCACCGGGGAGAATACTAACATGTGTTCGGCGCAGAGACCTAATAGATGTGTGTCTGATTTGTGAGAGTGTGTAGAGTGGAGGGAAGGGCTTCACCAGCAGCCTGAAATCATGTAAATGCAGAGCAAACAAAGAATGATTTATGTAGGTTGATCTGTCTGGTTTAGCAGTCAGTTCTAAATTGCGTCTTAATATCACACATGAGAGTACCAACACTGACACTAGCTTATTATTGTTTTTGTTTCTGAACAGTACTGGTGATATGCTGTTTAATGTTCATTCCCCCCACTCTTTATCTTGCTATGTTTTCTTGGTTAGGGATTGCCATACTACAGTATAACACATTTGATGCATGAAAAGCACAATTATAGGACAATTAATGTGTACGAATATGTGTTATACCACAGTGTGGCAGTCTCTTTCAGAGTGCATGCCTGGCTATGGTTGGTTTCTACTGCCTTTCCTTCCTCACAGCATCTACACATTTTCCGACCTGCCCTTCTGTCGTCATCCCTGCCAGCTTGGAACTTTGAACACATGTGTCCTCTCTTGATCTTGAGAGCCTTCCACAAGTTAAACTCTTGGCTCCTTCTCTTCACCATATTCACTTTCTTCTCTTTGCCTTTCCGTACTTTCTTGACACACAAGCAGCTCTGTATCCTGGACTTGAACAAATGAATTGACAGTTATCTGAACCTGCCTTCCAACCTTCGGTGAATTTTCCTTAAGTCTCCTTTGAAATCTAAGGTAGGTCATTTGTGTATGAAACAGATGCTGCAGGTGTGGAGGATATTGCATCATATTTATTTTTCTAGTAGAAAACAGTATAATTGTGTGTTTTCTTCCCTCCAGTGTTAAATATATCTTCCCTACTATTCCATATGGTGTCATATATGTCTGAAATGGACGCCTTTGAAATGGTTTAATCCATTGTAGTATTGTAGTCGTAGAAATCAAATAGATTGCATCCTACCTTCATGTGTATGCATGCATAATGAGAGTGAGACAGGTGTACGGATTACATCTCGTTGTAGCTTTGCAAAGGGTATGGATTCATGTCATCAAAAGAAGGGGCAGCAATAGCCCAGTAAAATGAATCACAAAGAGCCAGCCTGCCATGTGACCACACTCTTTATCTCTCTCTCAGCAGCCATACTGTGAAAATGAAGTACTCACACACACCTTCTCGATAACCTGCAAGCACACACACTATTTGCCGACGTGTGCTGTTTATATTGTCTTTGACGCAGGCATTTGCTTCTCTTCTAAGTAAATTATTTTGCTTTTAAAGAATAATGAAAGACTTGAATAGAGTGATAGATCCTGCATTTGGTTCTCCAAGGGGAATTGTACATTAGCATAATTACTCTTCCACCATTGCTTACACTGCGGATTGAGGATGGCCTTCCTCCATGGCCATGATAGCAAAGCATAGAATGGGCCTCAGGTGTATACGCTGTAAGTGTGCTTGTGTGTGTGGACTACACTGCTTAATACAATATAAAATATGAAACACAGTTATCCACAGCCAACGACACACACTAAGTTTCTAATTTTCCTCAGTTTAAGGCCAGTCATCTGTTTCACTTTGGGTAGAAAGATTGTTATTATTTATGAAGGTTGATTCATAGTTGAATGGAGTAGAAATAAATATAAAAATGCTTCAATTTGCATAATTGTTGTAACATCATTGATCCATCCAAAATAAACAGAAGTCATTTGTCTTGTTATTGCAATAAGGTGGATGTCATCTCTCTCAGTGACAGCCAACACTTGATGATATCTGGAATACAAATAGTTCATCCTTTTGCATTGTATTTTTTATTATTAGAAAGTAGGTATTTAAGTTATTGGATTTCATATCTGAAGGATTGAATAGGAAGATGCATTAGTTGACCTTAACTAGTTGCTTACTTAACATTAGTTCACAAGTTCCCTATAGTTGTTATATTGTCCTTTGTTGTGCTCTATATATAAAGGTTCCCTATATCAATGACTCCAGGCTTATTGTTTAAACATAATTTGTTTTGTCTTTGAAAAGTCGCACATCATAATGCCCAGAGGGGAGGCAAAATAATGTGTGACATGTTGAGACGGTAGTTCTAATCCGGGATTATCCCGAGGTTATTCACTTTTGTTGATGGTGTTGATGAGGCCATGCTCAGTGCAGCTCTGACGTAGATTTCTCCCAGGTGTTATTTAAAGCAAGCTTCATGTTCGTTCCCTCCCATGTCTCATCAAAAATGCAGATTTTGCTTTCTGATTGCACTGTTGTTGTTTTTTTTATACTTTCCAAAATGCTTTCAGGCACAACAGTTTAAAATTGGTTTGCTAGGTAATCAATCAATCAATCAATGTTTATTTATATAGCCCAATATCACAAATGTTACATTTGTCTCAGTAGACTTCACAGTTTGTACAGAATATCAGTATGACAATACGACACCCTCTGTCCTTAGACCCTCACATCGTACAAGGAAAAACTTCCAGAGAAAACCCACAGTTTAAAGGGAACATGGGAGAAACCTCAGGGAGAGCAACAGAGGAGGGATCCCTCTCCCAGGACGGACAGACGTGCAATAGATGCCGTGTGTAAATTGAAAAGATAATACATTTTACAGCATATAGACCGAATGTTAGGAAATGCATGTGTCTGTAATAAGAAGATGAATCCACGAGGATGTCAGCTACAATCCTGTGGGAGCCATCAGGGAAGTAGTATGGTGAGAGTCAGGCAGGACCACAGTGATAGGTTCAGCCACGACTCAAAGTCCAGGACTCAAATCCAGAACTCAGGATTGAGGATCCAGGACGCAGGATCCAGGATCCAGGATGCAGGATCCAGGATCCAGGATGCAGGATCCAGGACTCAGAATGCAGGATCCAGGACTCAGGACCACAGCTACAGGATCAGCCACGACTCAGGATCCCGGTGTAGATAGACACCAAAAAGAAATTACATTACATTGCATTGCATTTAGCTGACGCTTTTATCCAAAGCGACTTACAATAAGTACATTCGACCAGGAAGACACAACCTTGAAGAAAACAGAATCATATAAGTACATCAGGTTTCATAGAGCCAAAACATTTCAAGTGCTACTCAACTGGCTTTAGATAAGCCAGTCCTTTATTAGTATATAAGTGCTTTGTTAATAGTTCTATCGCTCGAAGTGGAGTCGAAAGAGATGCGTTTTCAGTCTGCGCCGGAAGATGTGCAAGCTATCTGCCTGTCCTGATGTCAATGGGGAGCTCATTCCACCATCTTGGAGCCAGGACAGCAAACCCACGTGTTTTTGCCGATGGGAACTTGGGTCCCCCTCGCAGCGAAATGTGGGGGAAGCTGGGTTATTCGGAACATGAGAGTACACAGGTATACAGACAGAATGAAGAAGTAAGGTGTCCCCCGACAGTCTAAGCCTACAGCAGCAAAACTAACGTGTCTACGTACATGCACTCCCTTAGGATAGGGTGAGGGAAAGGGGTAGCAAGTAAGAAGTAAGGAACAGAGGTGGAGAGGCACAACGTGTCTGCGTACATGCACTCCCTTAGGATAGGGTGAGGGAAAAGAGTAGGAACTAAGATGTATGTGCCACATCTATACCATGAGTGCATTGCTCCTACAAAGTTGTTCTGGCACTGACACCAATCAACAGTTGTGCGTCGACTCGGCAGGGATCAAGGCACGTGTATGCCTCTCCCTGCTTCCACCGTCTACACACACAACCAAACGACATCTATACCATGAGCGCAGGTGATGTGGTTTATTTGAAACACGTATATACAGTTTATTTGTTAAGTGAAAGGAAGTGTAGCTAATAACCAATACTGAAAGTGAAAAACAATGTTGGCATGTTTAATAAAACTGTATATTTCATTTCCTCCTTGTTTCCTCCAACCCTATGTTGTACTGACAATCTTTATTCATGAGTGTCCACATAGCATGGCAGATACGAAAATACAGACATAAGAAATCCTTGAGTCTGATTGGCTGAATGTCTGTATTGGAAGTGATCACTATATCCTAAGGGTTGACTCTGTTGCCTTATACCCGTAGATAAAGGAAAGCTGTCTGCTGCTCACTCTTGTTTAATACAATTGTCAAGTTTCTGAGTTGCCATGTTGCTGAGAGGTGCGACAGTTCAGACTGTGGTGGCTGGGTGTGTTTGTGCCAGTGGCGAGCCGTGACTTTTATACCTAGGCCCTCTGACCCCCCTTCCCTCGAAAAAAAGAAGAGTTATTACGTCACAGCGTATACTTCAGCGGCAGTGGCGAGCCGTGACTTTTCTACCTAGGCCCTCTGACCCCACCCCCCTCTTCCCTCGAAAAAAAGAAAATAAAACGTTTTTACGTCACAGCCTATAGTATACTTCAGCGGAATATCAAAACAGCGGCCCGGGGTGCAAAACGCATCAATGACAGCGACCCTCTACCACACAAAACAACACCATTTATATAAACACCTATCATGACAGGACACCCACAGCCAAGTAACAATTACAAATGAATTAAGTCGGCACGGCGGCCCACATTGAAAATCACTTTGACTTACCTTTGATGATCAAATCACCTAAACACAAAGTCCATCCTCCTGTCTTTTTGGATGAAGAACTTGATGGCGTCGTCATGCAGCTGATCCTTTGCTTTTAAAGCAATCAGCAATTCCTTCTCGATCGAAATTAAGGCCAAGTCTGACAGTCGGACTTGCCCAGTCGTGGACCTCGAGTAGCTTTTTATGCGCTTCAGCGCAGAGAAGGACCTCTCCACAGAGGCAGTGGACACAGGTATTGTCAGGATGATGCATGAGAGGGTGTACACCTGTTTCATGCTTTCACTCAGTCCTTTTTTGAGGAGAAACTGATGAATGTCGGCTGGGCTTTCCCCCAAAATGTCAGACATGCCGTACATCACGGCGAGTTCCGTGTGCAGTCGAGGCTGGTCGAAATATCCGCCATAGCTCTCCATCAAACTGTTCAAGGCAGCAGTTGGGAAATAGTTACAGTAATGCCCGAACTGTTGCGGGTCCAGAAGGGCCAGGAATTCCAGCTTTTTGTGGTCACTGAAGCGGTTGGAAATCTGGGTTAGCAGGCTGTCAATTACGCTGCAGTGGAGCTCCCTGTACCGTGCACGAACGTCTCCTTGAGCTCCACGGCCGCGCGGAGGGCCAACCAAAGCCTGGGTTTCATCGTAGACGCTGTCAAAGTTCCCCTTCTCCTGTTCAATTTGTCGCTGTAGCTGATCCACTCTGGCCAGGCAGAACTGCATATCAAAACCTTTGTTCTGAAGTATTTCAAAAACAACATCCGAGTAGGAGAAGATAGCGTGGAAGGTTTTCAACCAAAAGCTGAAATCGAAGCTGGTAAGGAGGGTGATGTATCCATCAGAGCAATGAACAGTTTCGTCATCAAACTCTGTGTGATGGTCTACGATGTGCTCGAACACCTACGAGAGTAATGCTTAGTTTAGAAAAAACAACTTATAGACCTCCAGTAAACACTAAGATTAGCTTTTCATTTAATGTAATACTAGCATAGTTCTTTACCTTCATGTTTTTATGAGTGGGTAGTTTCCAACACTAAATCATTTCTTTATTATTGTTAATATTTCCATTACGTTCATTGTTATTATTATCTTACCTCTCTCAATTCCCTGGTCTTCTCTGCCACTGTGCACACCAAGCGAGAATGAAAGCACCAGCGAGTAGGAGCTGCCCGTGGAAGCCTATGCTGGCAAATATCATCCAGTAGCTTGGTGCGCTTTGCTGAGCGGCTGAAAAAGGTGGCCAAGCCAGAGAGGTGGGAGAAGAAGACCTTACACTCTCTTATCTTGGAAGCTCCCTTTGACAAGACGAGATTTAAGATGTGAGCATAGCAGTGAATGAAAAGGGCCTGTGGAATTGTTTCCTTAACTTTCGCTTGCACCCCATTCAATCCAGAGGCCATAACAGCTGCTCCATCGTAGCACTGCGCGACCACTTTGTCAATACAGCCACTCTCCCTCAGGAACTCCAGCAGCCGTGTAGCTATGGCCTCTGCTCGTTTGTCCTCTGTCACATCTTCGTACTTGAAGAAACGCTCTTTTATCCCATCGTCAGTGACATATCGAAGCACATATGACATCTGCGCCACGTTGCTAATGTCTGTCGTTTCATCCAACATGACCGCAACAAAAGGTGCCTTCCTCAGCTCCTCTTTCATGCTATCCGTCATTACACTAGCGACAGCGCTGATCAGGTCATTCTGAATCCTTGAAGATGTGCCGGTAAATACTGTTGATGTGGCGAGGTGTGTGTGCAGGTCGCTGTCATATTCTGCCACTAAATCCAGCAACTCTATGTAATTCCCCTTGTTTGATGAAGTTACACTCTCATCGTGACCTCGGAACGGCAACTCCTGCTTGCCCAAGTACACCACACAATTTATCAGGCGTTTCAAAATTCCTCGGTTCCTCTTCACCTTTTCATTATGAAGGATGACACCCCGGCGTTGTTGCTCATCCAGCTGGAGCTCTATCCTGGTGTCCCCAAATGTTTTAAGCCGAATAGTAGCTCTGAGGTGACCTGAAGCATTCTGATGGCGATGTGCTGATTTGGATAAACTTCCTAAATCAGAATATCCATCTCTGGCCCATGACCCACTGTCCGCTCCAAAAAGCAAGCAATCCCAGCAGTACAGCTTGTGTTCCCTGGTTGATCCGGTCATCCAGTTGTATCTGGCGTAATTGCCGATATTAAAATGCCTCTCGAACAGTTTGGTTTTTTGAACCAAATTAAGCTGTGGTGTTGGTCGCCCTTTGGTAATTAACTCCAATTTATCCGTGTAACTCATTCTTGAAAAAGACTCGGTTAGTAGTTTCGCAACGATGTCATCACTATCACTAACGTGAGCCATCGTGAATGAACGTATGCTAATTCCGCCTAGCTTGACCCGTTGATATATCACATGCATAAACTTGGCAGCGCAGCGGGCGGAACTTGTCATAAAGTCCGCGATAATAAAGCCCTCCCATTTAGAGGGAAGATATGATTGGTCAATTGTACTGTCACTTGACATTACTCTCTCGTTGTTTTACTATAGCGGGCCCTCTGTGAATCGCATAGAGGGCCAGACGAGCTTTTTTCATGTAACCATTCACATTCAAACAGAAACTGAACAGGAAGATTCGAAGGATTTATTTCTTTGGAAATTTTATTTTAAATACAATTAAATCAAGTTTTTTCGGTAAAAATATAACACAAATAATATTTAAAAAATATATATTTAAAAAAAATAATATTTTTTTTAAATGTTTTTAAATATTATTTTTTAGAATATCTTAGGCCCTCACAGAGGGCCTAGAGGGCCCTGACTGCTCGCCACTGTTCAGTGGAATATCAAAACAGCGGCCCGGGGTGCAAAACGCATAAATGACAGCGACCCTCTACCACACAAAACAGCACCATTTATATAAACACCTATCATGACAGGCTCCCACAGCCAAATAACAATTAAACATGAATTAAGTCGGCACGGCGGCCCACATTGAAAATGACTCAGGCCTACCTTTGATGATCAAATCACTGAAACACTAAGTCCATCCTCCTGTCCTTTTGGATGAAGCACTTGATGGCGGGGTCATGCAGCTGATCCTTTGCCACTCCAGTTTATCATTGGAACTCAATCTTGAAAATGACTCGGTTAATAATTTTGCAAACGATGTCATCACTATCACTGAAGTGAACCATCATGAACGAACTTATGCTAATCATACATCTATCGATTAGATTTATGATTCGAAAATAATAAAAGTAAGGTAGACATGTGGATATTATCCGGCTGAACAAAACGTGCATTTATCTAACAGGTTCGTTTTCCACAGACCTTATTTCGAGCTATTTTCCAAAACCCTATGGAGAAATCCCGTTGCTTTCTGTCGAGGGAATCCGAGCTCAGCTTACTTCCGGGTTTTAGGACGCGTCACTGCACCACTTGCATAGACCTCACAGCGGGCGGAACTTGTCATAAAGTCCGCGATAATAAAGCCCGCCCATTTAGAGGGAAGATATGATTGGTCAATTGTACTGTCATTTGACATTACTCTCTCGTTGAGTTACTATAGTGGGCCCTCTGTGAATGTAGAGAGGGACCAACAAGCCCTCCCGTCTTCACATAACTCGCAGAGACGGCATTTAACCCTTCACATTCCAACAGAAACTGAACAGGCAGATTCGAAGGATTTATTTATTTGGAAATGTTATTTTTAAATACAATTAAATCAAATTATTTTGGTAAAACTAATGAAACATTTAACAAAAAAATATATATTTAAAAAAAAAAGTTGTATTGAATGTTTTCAAATATTTGTTAGAATATCTTAGGCCCTCACAGAGGGCCTAGAGGGCCCTGACGGCTCGCCACTGGTTTGTGCGTTTGATGTAATTCAGAGGCTCCAATTCCAGTGCATAAAGCTTCTATTGTGTTGAGAAGTACTGTTTGCACCTCTTTGTGTGTGACCCCTTCTGCTGGTCAGTTTGCTGTGACAGGCCTACTGCACTGCTCTCTGGGGAGGCTAATGCATGAAGCATGACTTGGAGGAATGAGCAGATACAAATTAAATGTGGTATTCCTGCTTTCCACACACAGTCTACTGACCTTGGCAGCCACATTTAAACACAGGTACCATTTTTTGTTTCATTTCTTAAAACAGTAGAACATATGGTGCTATAACACACACACAAAACCTGGCAAACAAATATGAGGTTGTTGCACCAACTGTATGTATGCGCAGATTACAGATTAAGGCGCGACAGAAAGTAAAAAATCAGTTTTATACCACTCTTAAACAAACACACACAACCTGAGAGAGCATTTGTTATTCAGCAGCAGCCTGCAGTGATTGACTGGTCTATTTGTCTCTGCGTAGCGTATAAGTGGGCCACTTGGTATTCTGCCTTATTCATCTGGAACCAACTCAGACAGAGATGCTGTGTAAGTGCATGCAGTACGAGGGCTTTGTTTCTCCTTCTCACTCACTCTTTCATTTTCTGATTACGTGAGTGAGAAAGAAACCGAGATACAACAAGATGGAGAAAGACAGAGGGGGAAACACTGGGAGGAGCAGGCGGTGTCTGTGCATTCCTTTGTTTAACCGTAAGCTTCGCTGGGCGTTAGGTAGACAATGAATCCAGCTGCTGGCCTGGGTGCATACAGTTGTGCTGTCAGGCATACTAATGGAGTACAGAGTTCCACTGTGTCCACTGCTGATTTCAATCTGCCCTTCCCAATCCCTTATGTCTTTTTATTTTCTCTCTATATTACTGCACTGTTTTTCTGGGTATGTATAGATTGGCCATAACACTTGAGTCACTTGAAAACATCTTAACTGCTTATCTTAACATTTCAAATATAGGAAAATCTTCCTATTTCAAAAGCAATTGCTAGGCTGTTTCCTATATCAAACTTCCTCATGTAACTTTAACTGTACATTTTTCAACTGGTACTCGTCCTGTCACTGTCTAGTTTCATCATCTTGCTGTTATGGATTTAAAAAGAGAGACGTTCAATTTAACAATGAAAAATCTGACTTATTTATTTCAAGCAAAGAAAACTCAATTGTGTTGACTGATGAATGTGAGTCCATGTATCGTTTGTCTTTTTAATTCAGTGCAGGGCCTGATTTAGGATACTTATTTTGGGAATTTGTTCGGTTAGCATTGATCTGTAAAAGTTCTCTAAGTTCAAATGATTATTTTCATGCCTTCCTAAACTGAGATAAGCTAGTGTTTTAGTCTTTGGGAGTTTCTTTAATGAGGCCTCAGAGAAACTGATGGGCTCATAGGTCTTCTGTTCCTGGTTAGAAATTGCATGTTGCCGCTGTGGTGGAAATCTGACACTTTTACTATTAGTGAAAAATAAATGTTCCACTATATTTTGATACTTTGTGCGAGATCAAAACGTACATACAAGTAGCACATTGACCTCTTTGTTTGGATATGCATTCCATAGAGAACCGCAGTGACGCGTCCTAAAACCCGGAAGTAAGTTAGCATTTGTACAACTTCCGGTTCCTTCGATAAAAAGCAATGCTATTTCTCCATGGGATTTTGGAAAATAGCTCCAAATAAGGTCTGTGGTTGAGACACATTGAAGAGACAGATCACGTTTTGTTCTACGACATTAAATCCATCAGCAGTGACCCCGCTGGTGATTTTTGGAGAGTTGACGTGTCTGAAAAACGATGGTTGTTAACAAGTGGCTGAATACAGAAGTTGTCCAGGTCGTTTTACGTCATTACACCGAACACGTAAACACTCCTCTGAGTTTGTTTTCCCTGTTCTGCTTGAAAGCAAGTACCTGCCTTCTGCAAACTGTTCAAATAAATGCTTCAACTCGTACCATTTACAATCTGTATGTTTGAATATGGATCTTAAGTTGGCGTGACGTTGAAGCAGCGACCCTGCTGTAGTTCCTTTATAGCATAATGTTAGCATTTTGCTTCTTGTGACTAGATTTATGCTTTGAAAATGATAAAAGTAGGATAGACATGTGGATATTATCCGGCTGAACAAAACGTGATCCGTCTCTTAAATGTGTGTCAACCACAGACCTTATTTAGAGCTATTTTCCAAAATCCTATGGAGAAATTGCATTGCATTTTTGACGAAGGAACCGGAAGAAGTTTACATCCGGGTTTTAGGCCGCATCACCGCGGTTCTCTATGTAGCTCCGTTATTGAAATAGGGGCAGCCAGAACATGAAGTGACTTGCCTTCAACAACCCTAGAGGACTTAGAGCAGCTCACTAAGTGTTGCACTCATTGCTTTTACTAGCCTACTGTTGCTACCTAATAGGCTTGATAGGTTTCAACAGGCATTGGTCATGCCTACCCGCTCTTGTATTCTCTCCTCACCCAAATGTAATGAAAGCTGATTACTGAAATGCATTTCCCTCTCATCCTGAATGGCAACTCTGCAGGTGATCATTTGTTTGGTACATGAAAAGATGGGGGACAGAAAGGAGAGACAAGAAATCTGAGAAAATAAAATCAAAGATGGCTACTGGTCTTTGTGAATCCTTCATCACAGTGTGTCTAATGCACTTGGTTTAGGCCTGACATCGATTGTCAGGCTGTTTGTTGTGATGAAGGTCACTCTTGCTTCAACATGGACTCTGTGTGCAGCACAGCATGGATCAGGACAGCCTTAAGGGGAAGCTTTAGGTTTCAGATTTTCTCATCAACCTTTGAAAGACTAAGGTAGAATGATAAGCAGAGCTGCAAACGTCAAAGAGAAAAAAAATCAAACATCATGACCCAATAAGAGACATTTCACCCAAAAATCTGTCTGAAAGAAGGACAAGTGTGTAGAAAGATAAACATGTCGGACCAGCTTTTTTTCATTGCTAATATTCTCTAAAATGTGTTGTTTGTTGTTGTCACTCACTCCTCCCACCTCTTCGCTTCTTCCATCCTCTCTCTGCACAATTTGCCAGACGGCGCCAAAGAGCTGCTGTCCGGACCTAGCAATTAACCGCCACCTCATTAGTCCAGATACACAGTGTGAATCCTAAATAATCACTTGGCTTGCATTTTTTCATGCCCTTAAATGCACACACACACACACACACACACACACACACACACACACACACACACACACACACACACACACACACACACACACACACACACACACACACACACACACACAAACCCTCTCTACTTCTCGGTTGTGGGCTGCTCCATACATGAGATAGAGAGAGACCGCGGAGGTTGCAGCTTTTTTCAATGTTCAGACACTTTGAGTGAACGCATGGGCAGAGAAATGAGAGAATGTATGGAGAGCAGAGAAAAAGAGGAGAGTGCAAGTAAGGAATGAAATGTGTTTGGGCAGGCAAAGGCAAATGTGGTTCCTTGAAAAGAGGGGAAAGCACAACCCAATTGGACTTTAGAAGGCACCATGTAAAGAGCTTGAAGGGGATGGGTTAAGGATAGACGGCCATATTGTTTGGCCTGTGGTGCCGAGGATGGTACTCTAGGTGAAAGTAATAGCGTGGCATATGGCTTGAGTGGAAACCGTGCCTTTTGACTGGGATTTTCAATTACTGTGCCAGTGATATGTAATGATTAAATAAGCAATCACATCTGTTCATCTTTAAAACCATAAGACTCATATGTGTAACCCCTATGAGCTAAAAGTCATTTAAGTTATGATAACATTTCCTAATCGAAATGTCCTTAAACAACAAAAACTTTATTATATATTTTGTTGACTTGTGTTCTTACATTATCTGATACATGTATTCATGTTTCAGATTATTTACTCTGCACGTGCAAAAGCATAAGCTTTACAATCTAACTTTTTTTGATTCAGTTATTGGCAATTTTTTTAGATACACTATTTATAGCTTCATTGTTTTTAACTTTATATTTTAATATAATGGCCATGTTATTGTGAAACTGCTTTATTTAGCTTTTACCAGTTCTATCCACCTTGTCTCTTTTTGCTCGGAGAGGATAAGACCTCTGCAAATAATTTGGCACTCACTAGCATCCTGAACGATAAAACACTACTCAACCCCAATATCTGTTTATCTCTGGTCCTGGTAGCTTTGCTGAGTCAGACCTCGACTGATCATTTCATTACAAATACCAACATAAAGTCCCTGATGAGTTTTTATTTTGTGTGAACCCAGTGCAGATATTCCACTCCTTGCTTGGGTTTAATTAAAGACAGGGTGAGCTTTTAAACCACGATGTGCATGACATGACAATTAATGGGCCTTTGTAATTGCTTGGAGACCACTCCAGCCACTTGCAGACATTATCAAAAGCTTTTCACTGTGCACTGGAGTGAGAACAAGAGAGGTGGGAGGGATATGTGTGCGTGTGTGGAGCTGGCAAAAAAAGGGGAGAGCAATTATTTCTCAGATCACACATTTCATATTAATCAATTCCTTTGTTGATGCAAATATCAGCATCACACCTCTGACCTCTGACTAATGTCAATACTCTGGACCTGATTGAATTCAGCGGAGCAAATGCATTTGCAAATACCATAAACATCTTCTGCAATCAAACGTGACTCAGATAGACATGCTGTGTGTGTGTGTGTGTGTGCGTGCGTGCGTGCGTGCATGCGTGCGTGCGTGCGTGCGTGCGTGCGTGTGTGTGTGTGTGCGTGTGTGTGTGTGTGCGTGTGTGCGTGAATAGCATGACCCAGACAAAGTCACAAGCAGGTGATAAAAGGCCCTCAGCCACTTGTTCATTGTTATTTGTTCTAACTTGCTCGGACTCATTGGTTGAGTATGATCTTCCTTTACAAGACCTTTTATTTTTGTATCTTACCTTTATTTGTTCTCAACCTCAATAGTATTGTGTTGTAAAACCAAAATGCCGTTATAAAAACATAAAATTGATCTCCTTTGCAGTTTCTCCAAAAGCTTGTCAAAATATGAGGCAGTACGCCTTGGGAACTTTCTGCTGGGCTGTGTGCCAGCATGGAGATGACTTTATAGGTCTCTGTTGCCTTTGCTACTGTTGTCCCTGAGCAATTGGGGTTACATTGTTTGAAGCATCATAACCCCTGCAAAATGTCTTGTTTTAACATCAGATTTGTATCTTTTTGGTCTGATAATATTGGTCTGGCATGGTTTAAATAGTGTATAGCAATTCAAGTTGTACGAATTATAGCATTAGGCTAACTATTAGTCTCTAGAGCTTGTTTCCAACAGCACCCCTAATTTTGAAACCCCATTTATTTTAAATGCCATTTTATAATCATTCATATTTGACTTTTTTTTCTGTTGTGTGACTCTATCATAAAACATATGTATCTTTGCTTTACCTGGCCTTAAATGTATAAGTAAGATAGAGTTGGACTGTACAGTGCTGTGTTCTCACAATAAGCCTTTGACCATGTCCCTTTTCTGTTGTCACAGTACTCATAAAGATGAGCCTCTTCCCCTGTCTCATACTTGTGAGAGCTTATCATTTATTCTACCATGAATGACAGCTGCAATACAAGAGGAGCAGAGTTTATCATTTGAAGTGCTGACCACCTGAAGTAATAGCATGTCATTTAGGGATGACCGCACTCCCAGAATACATCTTGTATATTATCCCCACATGTAATGGGGAGGGAAATACTGCTATGTACAACAGTCAAATTCCCTCGTATTTTCTCTCTCTCTACATCCACTCACAAACACACAGGGAACTCTGCTGAGAATGCCAATGTTTCCTTAGGGCATCAGGACGGAGAGAACTTTACTCAAGTTGACATGGTAGATCATCAGGACTGACACGTACACGCACGCACGTGCATACAAACCCACATCCTCCTTGTTTATATCCCTGTGGGGGTTGAGCTGTCGATAAGTTGAGCAGACAGTCTCCTCTTCACCTTGTCTTCTCTCTCCATCATGTCCTCTTCCTCTACTCCTGTAACTCCCTGCCCGTTTCCCCCATAGTGCTTCCATTATTATTTGCTGCTCCCTGTAGGCTAAGGGAATACTATGTTACTAACATTTAAAGGAATATGTATATGATGTAAAAGGAATCTCACTGATCACACTCTTTTTGACCTGGCTTTGGTTGGACCATATAATATTATGCAATGTATTTTACAGCCAGTACAATGAATGTGGAAAAGGCCCTATTGTTCATACTTTTCTCTGTAATATAATGCCTACTCCGTAATATACTGTAATGCCTACTCCATGTCTAATGTCCATTCATTGAACATGAGTTTGGGCCATATAGATGTAATAATTGTCCAAATCAAGGGGTGATAATCCAGCAGAGTTCATGTACATGTCAGTCTGTTCTTGTCCATGTGCCGATGTGAATGTAAGACATGGATGTGCATCAGTGTAGTGCATTCTGACTCCCTTCCGAACCCTTGCTGTTATATGTTGTAGTCTTTTGGACTAAAACGACCCTCTCATCCTCCCCTCTGTCCCTAGACCAGTAATGGAATCCCCCAACTGGAAACACAGTGGCCATTTTGAAGCGGGCCTGAATCAGGTGACCAGTGAGGTGATAAATGATAGCGGCTAAAGAAGGCGATACATCAGGAATATCCCTTTTCTCATGAGGTGCATTTCTGTCCATACATTCTGACAATGTAATAGATTTTATTTTGCCTCTCGCTGATCCTCAAACCCCTTTTGCTAAAGCCCTTTGTGGTAATGTATATCATCTTCAAGTTGTTGTTTTTTTGCAATGTGCCCATAAAGAGAACTTATTGATATTTAATTGTGCGGGAAAATAAATATTTTATTTAGTACCGTGACACAAATGCGCTATAAAACCTCACCTTCAGTGTATAGACGACAGTGTGTTTGCTTTTGATTAAGATCTTATGCCGCACAGGAAATATGTGGACACTTTGTATGTGCTTTTGTGCCCCTGTATTACTCTACATTCTATACGTTATTGCTTTGTGGTTGTTCATTGCACTCCTACAGATGACATGTGAATAGAAAGGAGAGCAAAAGAAGACGTAGACAGAGGCAGAGAGACATGTAACAGTTGTGAAAGCCTTTCAGCTGTCAAGGAACAATGTCACATTTACAGTTGGACTGTATAAATAAGCATTTTCCCCCACTTCTTTCTTTTGTCATCCTTCCCAGTCCTTTTTATTTCCATGAATGAACTACACCAAACAATCATTTTAAAGTAATATGCTTTTAGTTGAGTTATTTTTGATTTACTGGCACCTGAACCATATATTTCATGTTATTACAAATATCAAAGCAATGCGTAATAGTTACTCAGTTATTTAAAACCAGAAGTGCTGATGTACATTTGACACTATGTCCTTACTACATGTTCAATAGTAGTATATGTAATATTTTTGTTTTGCTTGCTGTACTGTTTTATTGACAGTTACTGTGTGCACATTTAATAATTTAAATCAATTAATTTCATTATTTCGAAGACACATACAGAGGTGTACAGTAGTATTATAATTGTACTACCAGCGCACATTTTCTAAGGACTCAGCTATCTTAAACAGATCAAATATTCCATTTGCTCAGTGTATTTCAAATGAAAACCTTCCCGCAATTTGAACTCGACCTGATCTCTGCTTCACTTTTAATACAATGGTTGGCACTCACTCCATAATTGTATATCCTTTGTATCTCTTGCTAACATACACACACACACACACACACACACACACACACACACACACACACACACACACACACACACACACACACACACACACACACACACACACACACACACACACACACACACACACACACACACACACACACACACACACACACACACACACACACACTCACACACACGGATGAGTCTACCACACAGTGCTTCTGAGGAGGTCCAGGGATCGATTGAGGCCAGGCATATGAGCATAACAAAGTAGACGAGTGTCCTTGAGCTGAGCAGAAACCACATTAATAACCCACAGTAATGACAGCCCACTTCTCTCTGAATGTAGCCATTCTGACTGTAGCTGAAAAATGTCTCTCTTTAACATTTATAATGCATGCTTTTCAGCACATTTGTTTCCCGGCACTCATCAGAGAATCAAGAATAATTGTAATTGTGTTTGGGGAGGCTGAGGAAGATGTGGCTGGAGCTTCCAACCTGTCTCCATGAATCATCTTGTTGCTGAGTACTCTCTACGCTCTGCTTTCCCTCTGACAGATCACTCACAACAGATGCATCTATCTTGTGTTCTCAGACTCTGTTATTTTACTTGGTCTGCTTGAAATAGGCCTGAACCTCTTCCCCACTGCCTTGTCTTCAACCCTGTGTTTGGCACTTCCTGTATTATTCATGGCGAGGCTGTTCCTTGTAAACAGAGTAGCTCAGGCCGCGCAGTCGTAGGCATGTATCGGGGGGGGGCGTCCATTGGGCAGGCCTGACAAAACATTCCCACTGTGAGAGCTCCTAAAAGCAAAGGTGGGAGGATAATTAGCCGAAGAATGACACAGTGAAACTAAATGCTGTATCAACATTAATGCCACAGCCATACACACACAGCCAGAAGCCTAACCAACCATATCTAAACAAACAATAGAGGAGAGCTAATGGTTGCCCCCACCCGCTCAAATGGTAGAAGATGTGCTTACAGCAGCAACACTGTTGAATAATTGATTTGCATTGTGCTTGCCTGTGTGTATGGTGCTTTGTTTTCTTAATTCATACAATCCACTCAGAGAACAGTGTTTTAAAATGCAGGTGAGTTGGAAAACATGCTGGGAGTTATTCTATTCTGAGGATAGTTCAAATACTTCCCTTCCAAAACCTCCTTTGTGATCTCAACTAGTTTTGTGAAGAAAACTTATAATACTGGCAGTGTCCTTCCAGCACTTGGTTGTTTATTGTGAAGCCGGATGAGGATTTGACAGTACCAACATCAGTTGTTCTTCCATCATGGCTGCCACAGCTGTTGTCTCAAAGCTCTCTGCAGATGGCCCCGTCTGATGTAGAAAATCATTAAGAGAGGTTGCCCTTAACCTTCCTGTTGTTGCATGAATAAACAGACTGTAAAACAATAACTGTCCACCTACCTAGAGGGCAGATGAATTGAAAACCTCATGCAGTTCTGGGATAAGCCAGAGGGCCATTGAAACCTCATTGAAATGCTGTAAAAGAAGAGAGAGCGAATTCTATCCTCTCTTCTATTACTCCCACTTTCCTTCTCCTCCGAACCCAGACACACCACCACCACCCATAGTTACTACAGTTAAAGCTGTCCTAATTCCTATTGTCACCTCTACTGTCTCTACCATTTGCTTTGTCTTAATCCACCCTCACCATGTCTCTTTTGTTTTCCATTTCCACTTGGCATTGGAAACATGTTAGGTTGCCAGTGTATGTGTTTGTTTAAGCCACCTCGTAAATAAAGGAGCTGTCTTGCTGCAAAATAACCTCATTCATTCAGCCTGGTGCAAGTATTTATGGGTATGAATGTATTTTAAATGCCATTTGAGCTAGGTCATTTTAAATTACATATGATCAAGCAATGCATAATATCTTGCTCAACACACTAGAAAGTAATGGCTGGCATTTTAAACCCCCCTAACCCTTTCAGTTACTTGGGAAACATAAAAGTTTTATTTTTCACTGTATTCTTTATGGAGAACAGTAAAATGCTGGTGTTACTCAATAAAAAACATCCCCCTGCTTCCCCTCAATGATTTTCTGTTTTATGCCTAGCTTGACTCTCCAATAGCAGGCTTACAGACTCCTAAATTGGCCTATCTGTGCTACTTGCCATAGATGGAGCATGCATGAGTAGTCTGCATACATGCGTTAAGTGTGTTTCGATCCCAAAGCCCATCAGTGTGGCTCTCCTCTGTGTACAAATGTGCACACAAGCTCATGTCCATACCCGCCCTGTGCACACTCCGACACAAACACACAGCCTAATAAATATTGCCCCCCTCTACTTTGTGTCATTCCACTCCCTGGAGAGAGGCCGTATCGACAGGCTGCACAGCTTGGCTTGATCAATAGTCGCTCTCCACCTCACTCTTCCTGTCTCTCGCTCCACACACATATCTCTGCTCTTTATTCTCCCTCTGATCCTATAGCGGAATGACTTTTCATCTTGAGCATAGGCCTAAAGACAGAAACCACAAAGTCTCTAATCAATCTCATTTGGTTTCATTTCTGTTCAATTACCCAGTATCCCGCATGTTGGAAGCTTCCATCAAGGCAGGCGAGGGGGGTCCTCTGGATTTGATTGTATAGCACATAAATGTTCATTGGCAAGGTGAACGGCGCCTCTACCCTGATTGGCACAGCCAGTCGCCGTCAGCAGCAGTATAATGTGCTCATTGGAAAAGAGCAAAAGGTCATATGAAACCATTTAAGTCTAGAGCTAGATTAAATACAGCTGCAGCACTCTGTAGCAGCACACTCTTATGCATAGTGTATATAACGGAAGCATTCTGGGAGACAAGATGCCTCTCCTATACATATTCAAAAACGTGTGTTTGTCTTATCTGATGAATTATAATGCTCTTAGTATTAAAAACGCTTCGATTCAGGAAAAACAATTATAGCAGATGAACTGACACCATAACGCCATCTATACTGATAATGTAATTAGCGGTAAAACAATAACAACTCAATATGATTGTAGTCTCTGGTTGTTGGTATTTGTGATTGGAATGAGCTTGTATTGCTCTGTGAATCCCCACATGTATTGGCCTTTCATGCGTTAAGGTCTATCCATTGACAGTCAGTGCTTTATTGATCAGTTCTACAATAAATACGTAATGAAACACGGATTCATTCGTTAGGTCGCCAATCAGACTTTTAATTAAAGGCCAATATTGGCAAAGTGATTATGTGGCATGACTTCAATATAGTACACAGAGATGATGGACAGAGGAGGGTCAACATTGGCAACGTGCAGGCCTTCAGGCCCCCACTGAGGGCCCGGCCACAGCTTTGTGTAAATGGATGGCAGCAGTGCACGGCAGAGATAGTAGTTTCTCACTCTGAAGCAAGACTTTCAGTCATTCAGGAGCTAAAACAGCTGGAGGGCCATCTCCTCCCATCCTCTTTTCATCTTGTGAAGTCATAGCCCATTGGGAACTCTCTGGATGGTTTTTACTTGTGTGATTTTCAATTGAATTAGCTTATAATTAAGACCCCGTTTACACGAGGACGATACGGGTTGTATCCGCATAGTTTCTCTTGCGTATAGCCCTTTCGTTTTCACGAGGCCGTAACAAAACGATAGAAATGGACCCCGCAAACGATAACGGGTCCCAAGGTGGATAGATCTGCAAACGGAACGCTCTGGGGGGTTAAACGGCTCCGTGTGTATGCCTCTACGATCATTTCCTGATAACGATGAAATAGCCCCGCCTCCCTCTCCCCACATCTCCCTCTCCCCATGTCTCCCTCTCCCCACCTCCCCTGCTAAGAGATCAGCTGCTGGGCTGTCAGGAGAGGGGGAGGAAAAGCTCAATAAATAACAAAGAAGACCTCTGACCTGCATTTTGTCCGGAACATTTAAAGTTTAACGGACATGTTGACTCTGCCGCAAGGTTCCCTCGTCCCTTGGAAGAGGCGGAGAGGTGGGTGTTTTTCATCTGCTGGTGGACTACCGGGAGAGATTTACAGAAGGAGCACACGCCGTCCACCGCGGAGAATAAACAGAAGGGCAACCATGGCAACCATGCTCCGGGGTCTTCTCCGCTGCTTTTGGTGTATTTTGTGGCGGCAGCAGCGCCACTTACAGGCTCGGCATATGTACTACAGCGTTTCCAGTGTTTCCAGTGGTCTTGTGTGAACGGACACGTTAATTGAGCCAAATGCGTGTGAACGGAAGACTTTTTTGAAAATGCATACGGTGCGTAAACGCAAACATTCCCGTGTAAATGGGGTCTCAGATCTGCAGGTTAAAGACTGACTTACAACTCTCACTTTTAGCGATTAATTAAAATGGAAATATGTATGTCTTTGCATATGCAATGTCCATTTTCTTAACAGCAGTTCATCATATTTACTTGGCAGGTGTTTTGAGAACCAAAACCTTGCTGGACCTTGCTGTCCATCAATGCAAATGTAGACCCAGATAAATGCAATAGTGAGTGTGTAGTTGTTTGGGCAAGAGGAAGCTGCAAGTGGATAAGATTAGACCCAGAAAAATATGTTAAACTGTAACTCTAAAGTTTTAGTATCTCACACCCCCCACACTCATCATCGGTGGCATTTTGGGGTTGTCGAGGTGCGTAAAAGGTAGAGGATCCAAACTTTAGATGTCTGGCATAGCTGCAGTGATGAAATATTGAAGCGGTTTCCAGCTCACAGTGCAGTCACCTCTCTTCAGTTATTCTGCTTCAAGATAAAAGGCTGACCCCCCTGCTGCTGCTGCTATACCTTACCTCACCCCTTCTCATCAATTTCTCTCTATTTCTCTTACTTGTTCTCTCCGTCTCTCACGCTCCTTGTCTGGTAGTTTTTCTCAAACCAGCGCACATGTGGACTGAATGGTTTTAAAGTCCATCTATCTGTTTGTTTAAGACATGGTTCACACTGAGCTCTTAAGTGCATATCGGCTGATCTAAGCACAAGTGGTGTTAGCTCTTATGGCGCATTTCTACTGCAGGGCCTCGCACGGCTTAGTACAGCATAGTTAGGCCTTGGTAGGCCAGGCTCACTTTATGCTGCGTTTCCATTACAGTTTAGTAGCTGGGGCAGTAACTATAGTAACGCAGTGTAGGCGGAGCCGTGACGTCATCTTCAATGCGAAACACAAAACCAACATCAGCTGTTAGCTGTTAGCACTCAGAGCTCACAGCTCCTCATATCTGTTCAGAAACTAGACAAAAGTTAAACAAGTACAAACCACAGACTGCCTGTGTCATGGCGAATACAGTCGCTGGTTTATTTATGTCTGTATAGGCCGTTGTTGTGAGTGTGGACGGTCGGAGCATATACTGCGTTTGCTTAGCCGATCTCCATTCAGAAAACACGCATTTTAAAAGGTGTTTCGCCTGCCGTCTGTCTGCAGACTTGCCAAAGCATTAATTCATGGTTTTTACTTACCGATATCAGTATGTTGTTACTTCGGCATCATTTTGAAACGTGTATTACAATGAAATCACGGTCAAATATGTTCATTTTGTTGTAGTTGCCAGCGATTCTCTCACTAGTTTAGCATACTCAGCCCGGTTGTTGGCCCAGAAAGAATCTCGATTTTGGAGAGTTAGACAACTGTGAAAAAGTACCCGCTAGCCGGAACTACGCCTAGTGGAAACGCGACCAAAAACTGGCCAGGCACGGCACGCTTAAACCGCGCTCCGCACTGTAGTGGAAATGTGCCATTAGTGAACATGTGGTTCCAACCCAGAATGAACTAAGAAACATTATTAGCTCTCATATGTTCTGGACTGTTGATTCAACGAAAGCAAGAAAACAGTTGGATGAAGTTATCCAGCCAATCTTATGCAAATCTGAAAGTGTTTAGTGATCAATATTGTATATAAATCAAGCATTCTCTTATTCCTGTATATGCAGCCAATTAAACACACCTGGATTAAAAAAAATAACAAGATGTGTTCAGTAAACTATGTCAGCAGTTTTACCTAGGCAGAATGTGAAGCTATATCCAATCTCAAGTGTTCGCTGGAGAAATACTGGTGACACTGATTTCAGGTGTAAACGGTACACGGTAGTCTGCACATTTCCAGCTCGTTTGTTTCTGACAAAGGTGTGTGTGCTAATGCCAGACTGTGGGCAAGACCCAGCTTTCTGAATTCATATGCCTCTCTCTCTTCAGTGAAACTGTGAACACAGGGAGACAAGCCAGTGGGCAGCGTATGGTAACTGCAGCTGGTACCTATTTAAAAAGGAGAGAAAAGAGGGATGTAGGGAATGATGTATTATAGGGTGAATGATGACTTACTTGTGTTTGCCTGGCCGGAACCATATTTTTGAGGCCAATACTAATGATGTTAGAGATTTGTTAAAAATAGTATTTAATAGGATGTATTATGTGCTGAGTAGAGGTAATCACTGATTACTGTTTGACAAATTCAAACTGTGGAACTACAATGTTATGTTACTTATTGGTATACTGTACACCAATACAATTATTAATTCAACAACATCTGCACATATAGTTTATCAGCCATTCATTTGTAACCGAGTTCTCCCATGATGTCAAAAAAGTCATTATGAACATACTGTATATTTGGTAATGATAGCTTAATCTTATTAAAAAGGCATATGCAATTAGGTGTTCAGATCACATCCGTCGGTATGTTTCAATTAAATGCATAGATGTCTGCTATTCTCATTTAGTTTCATATCATCTCATGGCACTGTCTCCCCACAAAATATATTCAGAGGCACTGAAATGTGACAGCTTGGCATATGGCTAATATTAAAAAAGGATTACAAAATGTTATCAGGTCTTCTTTGATAATCAATTATGGTGTCTTGTCATTTGTTACAGCTTTTGTATTTTGCCTAGGAAAAATACAAAACATGGATAATATAGTTTTCAAAAATATCTGCCTTGCACAAACGTATTGTGGTGAAACAACAGGGACACATATTTACACCTATATGCAAACAATGTCATGTGTGCATGTTTTCACATAATTGAAAGAAGACAAAAATGATTTATATAACAAACATCCAGAGATAATAATAAAACTAGTAATGGGGAGTATACTTATTTGTAATCCTTGTAGAATTTGTAAATTCTAAAAGTGAAATGAGTGGAAGTGAGAGAAAGCAGACTGGCAGGGTTTAAAAGGGATGATGCAAGAGGTTGTAGGAGAGATCCATACTGTAGTCAAAGGAGGAGATGGTTTCCACGTTTCCTCTCTATTGGGGGTCTCCAGAGAAGCATCAGAGCAGCAGACGAAAGGAGCACGATTCAGCAGATCACACACACACATCCACCATGTTCACAGTGCCTCTAGATAACAAGCAGATAGAGCTTTACAACCTCTCAATACTCTCTCATTCCCCTCATTCAGTTCTCCCTCAGCTTTCCACTATTTTACCATAAACTTACTTTTGTTACACCTTCACCAGTTGCAACACATCCCTTTATAACTATGTTAACTCTTTTCCATTTCCAATGTTGTTTTCATCCTTTCTTCATTATGTTCCCTCTTCTCCAAATCTCTCCCTCCACTCCCTCCTCATCATCCTCTGTTCCTCCTTCCCTAAAGTTGTCCACTCTTTTTTAATTCCCTCTTCCTCCCGTCCCCCTTTCACCCCATTCACAACCATATCCCTTCTCTATGTTCCTCTCCTACATCCTTGCCCCTGCCCATTCGCTACATGAATGCCATACCAGTCAAAACCTCTTTCTATTTGTCACAGTACAGCACGGCAAGTGCCACTTGAGGCAAAGAGGCCTTGTCCAATTGTCTGGGCAAAAAGGGGAAACAAGGTAGACTAGAAGAGGAAGAAGAGGGAGATTTTGCATCAATGTGTTGCCTTTTTCTGGTCAGTGTGTGTCTTGGTGGGCAAGTGTAAAGTCAGTGTGAGAAAAGAGAGCAGGTGATTTAAGATGCCTGAGATGCCTGGCTCTGAGAAACCACTCAGGCTTTGAACTATGTCTTTACACTAGTTTAATGTATGAAGTGTGTGTGTGTGTGTGTGTGTGTGTGTGTGTGTGTGTGTGTGTGTGTGTGTGTGTGTGTGTGTGTGTGTGTGTGTGTGTGTGTGTGTGTGTGTGTGTGTGTGTGTGTGTGTGTGTGTGTGTGTGTGTGTGTGTGTGTGTGTGTGTGTGTGTGTGTGTGTGTGTGTGTGTGTGTGCGTGTGCGCAGACAGAACAAGGAAGAAAGAAGCAAGGAGATACAGAGATAAGCTGATGCAGCCACTCAGCTGCAGTGGGATCCATCTTAGCTGGGCTCTAGTGGAACCCACTCCACTGTCCTCATTTTCATCTTCACTCCTACTTACTTCCTTTATATCTGGCAATCAGAGATCTGCATATGCCCCGACTTTTATCTGTATATTTAAATGTTTCATACAATAAAAATGTAACCACATATTTCATATGTTCAATACATGAGATAGGAAGCTGGCTTTAGAGTTAGTAGAAACATGTCCAATTAGCCTTCCTCTTGACATGTTATCAATCTGTCTTTCACTCTCTTCTATTCTATCTGAATGTTAAAGTCAAAGTGAAGATGCTGCTCTTAACATAATTCCTCTTTCTGTCTAAATTATTCATATGAATGCTCAACTCATCAGACTGAGTAGTGTGTCTCCTGTTCTCCATTCTCACTTGACCCCAGGTCAAATTAGACTTAATGAAGTTCCATTTCCCCTTACCACTGACCCTCCGGCACCAGCGTCTCCACACTAAACAGAAATCCATGAGCTGTTTAGGTAACATACTTGGTCCCTTATTTGTAGAACATTTTATTTTGTGCCTAAACCCCTATTGCAGTTCCTAGGAGGCTTAATTTGTGCAGCAGGATGCCACGGCTTGCCCGGCAAACAGGTAGTCAATTATTAATAATAGGGCTAAATGAGACTGTTAGTCATTGGCTGAGAAGCATAGCTCTGTGTGTGTGCCCGACCACATGTGTGCATTCATTCACTGTGGGGATCATTATTTAAAGGAAAAGAAATGGGAGAAACAGAGAGAAAATGGCTGCAGAAATAGAGAGGAATGAGGGTGTTGGGGAAGGAAATTGGGATATAGACGGCATGTGGAGAGGATGAATTGCATAATTAAAATAATAGCTAGTGCATATTGATTGCGCAGATCCTGGGATAGGATTGTGGAGGAATGTCCAGAGAGAGGAGCTGTCCCTAGGCCAGTGAAAGATAGCAAGGGCATGGGCCAGGGATAATGAGCTCCTGCTAATGGAAACCACCGCTCAAGTAACACACACTTATCCATTTCATTTTGATGAAGACGTGCATGAAGTATATCCATGCATTAACCTACAAAAAAGCAGATATTGAAATGTCGCCACGCAGACCATCTGCAGATACCCACACGCACTTGCAAACCTGATTAGTATTCTTATGCTACAAAAGGCACGGCACACTATATGCACAGATATGCACACAAACACATAGAGACATTTAATGGGCCCATCCTGCCTCCCGGGGAAGAACATGTTGGCATGCTGTCCCTTTAGTGTTTGTCACCTCCATTTTTGGTACTAGAGGATGGACAACATATATTGTGTATGCCCCGCGGGAGGGAAAAGGAATGTAGAAAGAGGGAGAGAGAGGCAGTGGTTTCCTATTCAATGAGTCAATTTAGCCGCTGGTCCGCTCTCCGTGTTTGAAGTGTGTTTGTTGACCCGTAAACCCACAGCACTAACATCCACCCATGACTTTAGATTTACCATGCTGGCGATCATAAGCAATAAAGCGGCAGAGATAATGGGGGTGTGGAGAGAGGCAGAGAGAAAGTTGTTTTTCAAAATATATGTCTGTGCCACTGCTGCGACGACAAATAGTGAGATAACTTAAAACCACTAATGAAAATATTAAGCATTCTAAAATATGAGTTGTTGTTATGTAATGCTTATGTGAGATTATATGCACGCTCAAGATTTGCAATTCGAAATGAAAGAGAACACATTATGATCATTTGCAGAGAAACTTCGTCTGGCGTGATATTTGGCATTTTAGCATTTGCAGACCATTTACATGGACAGCAAATACATCTATATAAGATACATTATGAAAGGGAAAACCCCAAAAAGCATAACATGGTTATTTTAAGCAGGTATTTTTTAAATGTCTGCACATTTAGAACCTGGAGAGAAAAATAAATGTCATTACATTTTTGGATAATATTTAGAAACCACTTGTTACAATAAGCAAATAATGCACTTTGCAATTCTTCTGACATTTCACAAATGATTTGATATTAACAACCAATACATCAACATAATGAATTAGATGAAAAATAATTATTTGCTGCCAAAAAAGTAAGCTTAATTTCAACCAAGTACACAGTGAAACTATGCTAAACATGACAATGTAATGTTATAACATTAACAGTGCTCGTTCCTGCTGTAAGTGTAGTATACAGTACCTACATACTTTTATTCAAGTTACATTTTCAATGGAAAATGACTGGTATTGGAATATTTATTAGTGTTGTATTTACTGATTGAAATATTCTAAATTCTTCCTCCACCACTTGGTATTGTGTTATATATTCTCTCCTTACATCTATTTACATCCACTTCTTCCCATCATGCTGTGCAGAGCAGTTCCATGGATAAAGCTTTGTCTAACATCCACAAGTCATCGCCTCCTGCTCCAGCCAGTATTATTTTAGGGTATTTTTGCCTTGTGAGATGACTCGCTTCCTTCAGAGTCAGCCAGATAATGGTGTGTGACATGTTGTTTTTACAAGTCAAATCTGAAAGCTTAAGTTGGTCAATATTGCCACCTTGGTCTCCCACAGGCAGTGAGAAATGTCAGGTGACGGCGCCAAAGGAGAGTCTGTCACAAAATGTGCTTGAATGCGCAAAACACACCCTCTCTGAGAAATAAAGAGTAGACACACTGTTTCACACACACACTCTGAGACACACACACTCACTATCAAAACAAATGCACACTCATTCACTCCTGCGTCCTCTGACTCAGTCTTTCAGTTTGTCTTTGTTTAATTTATCAGCATAATCCCTCTGTCTTTGCTTGTTCAATAGCAAAATGGAAAAACTAAGCCAGAATGAGGGGGGGGGGGGGTTGAAGGAATGAGAGAGACACAGTTGCAAAGTAGTGGAAAGGAGACGGGACATTGCAATGCATGGGTGCCCTTGCCAGTTCCGATAAAGCTCACAACAGACCAGCATCACATTTCATGAACTAGCCATCACTGCATGCTATAAAGCAGGCAGAGGGTCTTAGTAGCACATTCAAAAGCTGTGTGTGTGTGTGTCCTAGCATTACTATACTTGTGGGGACCTAAATCTGTTTACACAGTCACGTGTGGGGACTCGCCTCCCTTATGGGGACAACATGGAGGTCCCCATAAGGGGAATCATTAATTTTAGGGTGAAGACTTGGTTAGGTTTAGGATTAGGGTAAGGGTAAGGTTAAGGGTAAGGGTTAGGGTAAGGGTAAGGGTTAGGGTAAGGTTAAGGGTAAGGGTTAGGGTAAGGTTAAGGGTAAGGGTTAGGGTTAGGCATGTGTTGGTTATGGTTAAGGTTAGGATAAGACTCCAGGAAATGCATGTAAGTCAATGTAATGTCCCCTGAAGTGATGTATACATGGTTGGTGTGTGTGTGTGTGTGTGTGTGTGTGTATGTGTGTGTGTGTGTGTGTGTGTGTGTGTGTGTGTGTGTGTGTGTGTGTGTGTGTGTGTGTGTGTGTGTGTGTGTGGTGTGTGTGTGTGTGTGTGTGTGTGTGTGTGTGTGTGTGTGTGTGTGTGTGTGTGTGTGTGTGTGTGTGTGTGTGTGTGTCCTTGTGTTCAGTGCTGCCACCTTTTGACCTGCACTAATGGCATAAGCCCTGCTGCTGACACTGGACACACACCTTGCTCTGCTCTAATGCAGAATCCCCCATGGTCACTGCCAAACACCCCCTTCTCTTTCCCTGTGATCACCCCCCTCATCCTGTTTCATGGTGTTAAACTATTTCTGTATATCCCTCTCTTTTTTTCTTTCACACCGCCTGTTTTCTCCTACCCTCAGCCTTATTTCCCGTTGTATAATCTACTGCCCGGAATCCTAAAGGGACATTGCAAGATAGTCCTAGTAACACACATATGCACCAAACAACACAAACACTTTTACCGATCAACTGTGGACACCATCCTCACTCTTAATGAACCTGACCCCCAGAGGGTAAAGAAAGTGTGTGTGGAGGAGGGAAAAGGTTGGTGAAGGGGGAGAAAGGAAATAGGCTGTCAATACATGCCCCGGGCTGAAGAAATGTCAAAGATAGATACTGGGTGCTCTCTTTACGGTATAGTGTCTTTATGATCGATCAAGAACAGCCCAAGGCCGAAGCTGCAAAGTCAGAGTAGTGCATGTTAAAAAATGCAACCTTCTCCGGAAGCCGACCTTTGCAGTGTGTGTCTCAGAGTGTGTGCACAGTAGGGTAAGTTTTCTGTAAGGAAATTATACATGAATGTCACGTATGAGCTATTTTTCATTTAGATCTTGATGAGGCGTGCAGTGCACTAGTGCGTTGGTGTTCGGATCAGGGGAGCACAGGTTCAAACCCCACTGCAGTCAGCATGTCCACAGTATTGAGTATGTAAGTCGCTTTAGATAAAAGCGTCTAACAAGTAACATGTAATGTAATCTTATTATAGATGTTACAACCAAATCATAACAAGAAAACAAATATATTGCTCAGACAAGATAAACCAATGGAAGTATGTAGGTTACAGTTAACACATGTTTTTCCTTTACTTTCCATCCCACTCTTGGGTGAATTAGATTCCCATGTCTTGTTCCCATCTGTTCTGCATCTAAATATTGCTTTTGGAGGAGGAAAAGAGAGGCCTGAAACCATTCCACTCTCATTAGCAAGTTAGTTTGCTTTCTATCCAGATGTTCAGCTACATCTATACCTTTTTTAGGTCCATTTTGTGATACTATATTTTAATTGCAAGTAACAGAGGCAAGAGTGTTCCTTCAGATATCATTTTTGTATCAGTTATTTAAAAATGTATCTTAGTTTTGTCCTCAAATAGGTATGTTGTTTAATAAGTTACCTATTGATGAAAAGAGCAGATCTGTTCACAAAAAGTACTCCTTGTACCTGACCTCCTACAGTATAAGGTCAACCAACCTTGCATTCGGTTTCGGGCAATACCGTAATGGCACTAGATAATTAGATTTTGTGTCCTCTGTTTATATCTATCCTTCCAGCAAGTCCTGGTTTGCCTTTGGAGTCGTTCCTCAATAACCCAATACTATAGGGACTCTGGTATTGTTTGAAAGCTAATACAAATATGTCAGTCACACCCAACTGCTTTTTCTCTTTGCAAATATAACTTTATTTATAAATAAACTATTGTATTTTTTTGAAAACATTATAGAGGGATTTGAAAGTGTCTGCATGATATGATAAAAGCCAATCTTTGAAATAAATTCCCGTTCAATGCATCTGCTCTTTCATACAGAGATGGAGGTAAAGTGTTCCATCTCCTCCAATTATCTCTAATGGTTCTTATTGAATCTGGAACATTGGATCCTAAAATGTTATGTATTGGTGCTCTGATGGTTATGGTCAAGTATCTCATTCTATCAGGCTTTCAGACGAAATAGGCAAAGCCTTAATGAGCAGAGAAAGTAAAGAAACAGTAGAGAGATGGCTTTTCTTTCATTCTAATGTATTGTCTAATGATTTGATTATATCTAACACCTTAAGTATAGATGTAAGTGAAATTCATTAATAGGATGTCATAAGCATAAAACAATGATTGTTGAACTGATTTACGTCCTTTTACATTCCCAATATTTCTGAATGTTCACAAGTGGCATAGACAAAGGGCTCAAGGGCTAAAATAAATATGAAATGTGAAATCTACAATAACCTTTAACTGTCAACTCCCGCACCTGCTTTTGATGAACCTGACCTGCAGGGGTGTACAGTAGTGTGTGTTAAGGAGGGCTAGCGGATGGGGGGAAAAGTAAATAGGCTGTCAATAATAAAATAATAATAATAATCCTTATATTTATTATAGCGCTTTATCAATGACTCTCAAAGCGCTTTACAAATCATACATACATGTAATGGTCATCTACTGTGGACAATACCCACAGGAGCAAATTCGGGTGAAGTGTCTTGCCCAAGGACACAACGGCCTGACGCAGTGGGGCGGGAGCGGGTTTCGAACTGGAGTTCCCCAAAGCCCCCTTGATCTGATGATCAAACGCACAGACCACTGCGCCACCCGTCCCCAATACATGCCTTGGGGCAGACAAAATGTCAAAGACGTACATGGCTGATGGATTGAGAGAATGTGGATGCTCTCTTTACGGTATAGTGCCCTGGTGATCGATCAAGAACAGCCCTTGGCCAAAGCTGCAAAGTCAAATACTGTGTGTTGAAAAATTAAACCTGCTGTGGCGGCGGACCATTGCAATATGTGTCTCAGATTGTGTGTACAGTATGATTTATGTAGTGGAATGAGAAACTAATGCCACATACAACCTGTAAATGTGAGCTAACATGTTCTCCATCTGTCAATACTTGCCTGAGGAGGCAACCATCAATCTCTGACATCAAGATGAATGTTATATCCCTATCTCCACAATTACGAAATCCTTGTAGACTGAGTAAGGATAGAATGAAACGTCAATAGCTAAGTGAAAATTAAAGCCCCTGTATTCCCTTTTTCTATTCTGATCAATAAGTCAAATGGGCCTGTTTTTTTAATGAAGATAATGAGGCAGGTAGGTACAAACTGTGACATATGCCTTGAGAGATGTTGACATAATGAACAAGACTTGATTATGTGTTAAAGCACCATATTTGGAATCCAGCATTCACTGATATTTTAACTTGGACCAATAAGACCAATAATTAGTCGGCTATCTGCAACAGGTTTTTGCCCTTTCACGCCGGCACCCATGTAGCCATAAAGCCGAGGCCAAGTTCAGAGGAGCACAACTACCGGAGCAAGAGCCAGGGGAAATGAGCGTGTTGAAATGCCGCCGTGCGCTTTGCCTTTTTCCTCTTCGATGATTGATGGTGGTCATTGCTCTGTGGCTTTTAGACACAGGCTTGTAATTGCTTTTTGATATTGTTACAAATGAGAAATTACTCTTACGCATTACCATCGCGGGACATAAACAATAGGGAGGTTTCATCAGAATAGGAGGATAAAACAAAAGGGAATGCATTGACCTTCAAATCCCACTTATTTAAACGCAGTAACAGTACACAGAGAAAGAGGTACCATTGGGAGCATTTGAATAGTGTGATACTGTAGCATTGTAATTTCCGATGTGCTCTTTCATTCCACATAACTACACTTGAAGGCATGTATTAAATATGTAGATTATATGCGGCAAAAGTAGGCATCTAAAACATCAAATCCTGATGTTTATACTGAACAGTACATTTTTAAAGGCAACACAATCCCTCTGCAGCTCATTTAGTCCACATGTAATCATCAAAGTTATTTTAAGGGTCCCTTTCTTTCAGGCTTTGCATAAGTAATGTCCTGGATCGTCACCAGCTGCCTTACTGCCCCTAACAACACACCTCACATCCTCCACTGCCACCATGCTTCTCATCCGGTCTCCTCGACACCACCCGCCTCAGCCATCCACACCAACAGTGGGAAGCAATGCTAATCACACATTAATTATCTGATCCGTCACAAATCACCATGGTAATGGTAACTAAAATGGAGGTGGAGTGTGTATTTGTGTGTGATCAGGTGTTGAGTGTTTGTGATGGAAATCTAATGCTCTGATCACTAGGGATTATCACAAGCATGGACACAATCCTGTACACACTGGTGTCACTTCCCATACATTACCTTTCACAGAGAGCCATGACCCGGGGTAAATCACATCAAGCGTATGAAGAGCCTGTGTGAAAATAATAGCCTGTTGGCTAAGGTGTCGATTGCCTCTCTAGAATGATGTTTAAATCATAGCTGTTATTTAGGGCAGGCCCTAGAGCACAAACTGTATATATAAAGTGCTAGAGTGAAATCGGTAAAGACAAGTCCAAGTCACAAGTTTTTATAAGCAAATGGAAAACACGTGGCAGATCTTTAAATGTATTTTTTTTTAATTGGAACCATGCTTTTGCATAGAGTAAGGCATTTAAAAATATACTAATAGTTACATTTTTAAGTTGTGGCTATATATGCAATGCCTGGTAAAAACATGACAAACTAAAGCATCGCTTTACATTCTTATGTTAATTATATTGCAAATCAAGTTTGGAAGGAAATACTCAAATTCCAAGATAAATCTTAAAATCTATTTAATGGGGCTTACGTCTGACTCAGGTAAAAGTTGTGAGGGGTAGGATTAGGGTTAGGGTTAGGGTAATGTTGTGAATCGAGTGGCCTGTGTTCGTCGTCCATAACATACGCCTGCCCATACCATAACCCCACCACCACCATGGGCCACTCGATTCACAACATTACCCTAACCCTACCCCTAACCCTAATCCTACCCCTCACACCAGATACTGACTGGTTTTCGGACCCCCCCAGACCCCCCAATAAAGCAAAACTGCACGTTTCAGAGTGGCCTTTTATTGTGGCCAGCCTAAGGCACACCTGTGCAATAATCATGTTGTCTAATCAGCATCTTGATATGCCACACCTGTGAGGTGGGATGGATTATCTCGGCAAAGGAGAAGTGCTCACTATCACAGATTTTTTCAGATTTGTGAACAATATTTGAGAGAAATGGTTATTTTGTGTAAATAGAAAATGTTTTAGATCTTTGAGTTCATCTCATGAAAAATGGGAGCAAAAACAAAAGTGTTGCGTTTATATTTTTGTTCAGTGTATGTTTACTCCCAACTCCTGGCCTGTCTGTCTTCAATTAGCTCTCTTCCCATATGTTTCTCAAGTTAACAGCTGTACTCCAGCTCACAAAACATTGTCCATCCTCTATTAAGTAAGTACTGAACATTTTTAAGTGCACTTAATACAATTCACAGGAAATGTTGCATTGCAGTAAGTAATATAAGCGGAAGTTTTGTTTGCATTGCATGCAATTAACAGTGCATTTTGCAGTGTAGTTAGCTGTGGTGTAATGTAGTGAAGTACATGTACTCAAGTACAATGTTGGGGTACTTGTACTTTACTTGAGTTATTTCATGCCACTTTATACTTCTACTTCCCAATTTGGCAGTTAATATATACATTTGTCTCCACTACATTTATTTCTAATTAGTTACTAGTTACTTTACAGATTCAGATTATTAGCTAATACAACATGAGAATGTAAATTCCTTAATAAATGCATTCATTATTCTTTTTCTGACATTTTCAACACCAAACATGTCGTTAATGTCTCTGTTTAGTGAACTACATCAATCTGAAAGCCTGTACATTATTTATATCACACTTTATCAGTAGAACAATGCAGGAAATTACTTTTGTAATGCATTATTTTCTGATTCATGGCGCAACACAAAGATATTTCGCTCTGTGCAAACCTTTGACTCTAATATGTCAACAACATGAAACAAGAATATGAACCTGGCTTTATCCAATGTTCACACAAGAGTTCTACATCCACCCTGTCTCAACTGAAAGAGGACCAGAAACACATTAAAAATGTGGAGACTTTGGGATATTTATCTCCCATTCTTTTACTTTTGGGGCATTGTACAGACCAGACATGTCGTTGATGTCACTGTTTACCAAACTACAGTCACTTAATGTATCCTCATTTGTATAATAAGAAATACTGAGCTACGAAATGCAGTTTTAATGTAACAGCTAAAATAATCTGTCAACATTATTTGTAATTATGTGAAACAGTTAACATCACTTTGTATCTACAGTACAATACAAATGTGTTTATACTTAACTTTTTCTAAATTCTTATAAAATAGGTATATGTTTGCTTACTCAAAAACTGGCTTTTCTGAAAGTTAAATTCAGTTGTATATATGATATACATTGTTTTTCTCAATATATGCAAAACATATTTGACATAAATATGACTTAATTTGACAATTTTAAAGTTAAACTTTTGAGTTCAAACTATTCGTAGATTAGGCATTTGTATTCAGATTGTATTTACTATGATGTGTTTATTATCTAGTATGATTAAGTATGAGATCCTAGCCACACGGAGACGGTAATGAAAACGAAAGTCTTCCATCCACACGCAATAGGCACCAGAAACATGTCCGTCCACACGAGACCGCTCGAACCGCTGGAGACGCTGTAGTACATATGCCGGGCCTGTAAGTGGCGCTGTACTTCTGCCACAAAATATACCAAAGGCATCGAAGAAGACTTATCACGCATGCATGGTCCAGAGCTATTTTGGCTGCTTCTCAGGTCGACTATTTTCATTTCCTCGCTCCTCGGTCCTCGGTCTCACCGGAAGTTGATTTGCCTGCGCCATCTTGAGTACCGTCCCATGGCTCTTATTTCTGCCGGAGGACCGAGGATCGAGGAGCGATAATAGAGGAGCGATAATCGAGGAACCACCAGACCATCCTCCGATGAAATCCTCAGATACTCGCCCCGCCCCCTTACTGTGTATCGCTCACTGATTGGACGATGCAGTGCATGCACTGATCTCATGCTTCTTGACATGAGAGCAGAGTGAAGAAAATACATGAACCTCACGGGAGTCACTCCTCAGTTTATACCGTGTTTTGTTTCAATTCATGTTTCATTTAGTTACAAATATGTGATATATCTGAACAACAAAGTGGTCAAAAATCATTTTATTCATTTGTTGGAAACATTTTCATGATCGCTTTTTTCGTTTTACATTTTCATTTATTGTCATTTCCATTCGGTCAGTCATTAAGTGCTATTAAAATGTTAATGTGCTACATATCCAAACAAACAAACAAACAAACAAAGTGTGCAATCCAATGAATGTTAATCTAACTGGGTTTTGATAGATAACATATCTGTTTTTCTTCTCTCAATTATTTTATTTATTTTGTGCACTCTAATCAATATTAATCAAACTATTGTTCGTTTATACATTTTAAGAATGGCGTTTATTTTTTTTGAGAATGAGTTATTATTTTATTTTATTTATTGGGATCTACAACAGATGATACAAATGTTTGTGGAAATAACGGGGACAGAGCTGGCTTCTGTCAGACGATCAGCTGTGTAGCGTCATCACAAACGGACGTCACTTCACGTGACGCTCCGGAGGAAAGGACGTCCCATTGCTCTTAAAACTCATTTCCCTGCTTCTCGTGGTTTCCTTGCGTCCCTCCATGCTTCCCTGGTGGGAGGGACTAAACGCAGGGAAAGGACGCAAGTGAGGGAAGCAAGGATTTCATTTAATCGACCTGAGAAGCAGCCATAGAGAGGAGAGTTACGACAACGGAAGTCCAAAAACGGTTATCGTCACGTGGTTCATGTAGACGAGGATCGTTCCCCGGAAGTTCATGGCGGGCAATGTGAATGCATTAATAACAGGAGATAGAACTATGATTTTTGGTCATATGTAGTGAATAAAGGTTTTGATTTGCAATATTTATACAACAAATCGATGTGTATGTAGTTACATCAGTATTTGAAAAAGTTAAATTTGCTAATATTTAAGGATTAAGATAAAATAAGAAGTACTTTATTGATACCAATTTGGGAAATGTTTGCTTTGCAGCAGCAAAAGACAAGGCATTGTACATAAGACAGTTAAAAGACTAGAATTAAACAATCGAAAATGTAAACATCTCAAATAGAAATAAAATAGCAGAAAATATACATAGTGTGAACAGCTATCTTACCTGTTAACATATACATGGTTAAAGAGCCTATTGCTGTTGTTTATTGCTTTGAATTGTTTAAAACAAATATTATCTTCTTAAACTTGAATGGTAGTCAGGAACATCACTTCCTAATGTTTGATATATTTAGAGGGAGGGTTTCAAAATTCAGATTAGATTCATTTCTACAATTTCTTTAATTCATGGTGGTTTCAGTAATCCCCTGGTAATTGAGGACATAAGTAATCTAAATAAGTAATGTCTTCTTTATGACTTTCAGAAAGGACAGGAGACCCACAGGTGCCTATCAATGATTGTCAACTGACAGTAAATAAATGGAATTCAATAAACATTGAATAGCATGCATGCAGTTTGTCTGTGCCTTTTCCTCCGTGTTGTCCTGGCATATAGTCTCCCCCATGGTTTGCTGTGCTGCCGGGGGATGCTCCAAGCGCTCAGAGAAAGGAGTACACATGTAAGATTTCCCCACTGACACAGAGAGGAGGAAAGAATGGCTGGCTCAAGTCAGCAGGAGCAATTTAACTATCACAAAAGACAACAACAGCAACAACATATGTGAGGTAATCATATTTTTCACAAAACGAAGACCACACCATCGGGAAGCTTAACGTCTGTTTAATCAAAAATAAGGAACAGGGAGAGGCTTGCAAAGCTCTGGGAGTTGAGACTCAGGCTCAGGGTCTCATTGCAGGTCTTCAGGCTCCATTGAATCCCCCTGGGGTTCTTGTGCTGAAAGAGGGAGACAGGAGAAAGGGTTAGATACATCTAGCAACCTATAGGATGGGAAATTGCTGACCTATTTTAAACGTACCTTGTGTTTTCACTCTCACTTAAGTCCCTCTCCCTTTGCCATCAATCCAACATCAGCTGAGCTGCAACATAAAATACAGACAGGTAATAATCGACACAATATGACTCTGCTAAAAACACTCACCAATCAGTTACGTTTTAGTTTACTGTTTAGAAGTCTCAAATATCCACTCTAAATCCAAATAAATAGAGATGTATCACAAAAATAGCTCTCTTCCTTATTATTGTGTAACGTTAACTATATTATACTAGCTTGAACTCCAAGATGGATATCCTCATTTCACCTGGTCACCACCTCCACCCACTACAATCACACGCCCCAATGTTATATTTAACAAATATGTAACTCCCTCCACCCCGGATAAAAGCACGTTAAGAAGCCCCTTTTCTCTAATTCCACAACGTTGGAGGAAATAACATTAAGAGAACGGATTAATAGGCTGTTCGTGGTTAACGTGTGTTGCTAACTTTATCCGGCATTCTAGCCTAATCTGTTATCTGTAAACGTTAAATATACTGATTGAAGGGATAATCCACTAACATCCTTTAATACACATGTGTAGTTAATTTGATTCAGATGTTCTGATAATATCCGCAATATAAATCTTTAAACTTCTTCTTACCTTCAAAAGTCCATCACGAACGGTCTATTATGCTGCAACCATAGACTGCTAGCCGCAGATCCTCTCAATCGTTCCCCGGAAGTTAGCGGCAAGCTAACTTCCGGGGAACGATTGAGAGGCTCCACGATCCGCCATTGCTGTAAAAAACTGGTCCATTGGAGTGAACGGAGATGTCGTAACTCTTCTATTATATGGCTCTGGCATGGTCTTCTGTTTATTCTCCACGCTAGTGATGGGAATTCCGATTCCCTTCGGGGACACGAATCTTTTGATTCAGTTCACTTGAAAGATTCGTTCACTGATTCGTTCACCGGTTCGCGAACGACTTCTGGTGATTGCACGTTCGCGAACGATTCGTCTTTGTACTTAATTCGTTCAGTGAGTCCTCACTACTGCCGAAGTCCGTACCAGAAGTTTGCTGGCGTAACATTTATGATATTAAAACACATTTTACACCTCACCTTGTTGCCCCATGAATTATGCTCTGGGAATAGGCTACATATTATTTAAGAAATATAATTGGCCATTGTTAAATCTCTCATAAATGTGTGCCTGACTATACGATGTATTACAGCAGGCTAGCACGTTATACTTTCAAACCCATGCACGTACTATGTGGCCTAACTTAAATCCCAAAGCATTAAACTCCATTTGGCGGAATTCAAAGTGAATACAAAAATATATCCTCTACATCGGTGACGATTTATTCATATTCTATAGTATGTACCCATCTATGTTTACCTTTAGCTAGCGGCTAAGCTAGTGGGACGCTACGGAGCCCAGCTATCCGCCCTCTGAAGCTTTTAGGGCCGACAGGGAGAGGAGAATGTCCCGCTAACGCTGTGTGTGTGTTTCACATTAGCGGGACGTTATGGAGCTCAGGTATCCGCCATCTGAAGCTTTTAGGGCCGACAGGGGGAGAAGAATACAACGCTGTGTGTATTTATCGCTAAGCTAGCTGGACGCTACGGAAACCAGCTATCCGCCCTCTGAAGCTTTTAGGGCCGACAGGGAGGAGAATGTCCCGCTAACGCTGTGTGTGTGTATTTCACATTAGCGGGACGCTATGGAGCTCAGGTATCCACCATCTGAAGCTTTTAGGGCCGACAGGGGGAGGAGAATACAACGATGTGTGTATTTATTGCTACGGACGCTACGGTTCAGGTATCCGTCCTCTTTATTGCGGACAGGTTGAGGAGGATGTCCCGCTCCTGTGTGTGTGTGTGTGTGTGTGTGTGTGTGTGTGTGTGTGTGTGTGTGTGTGTGTGTGTGTGTGTGTGTGTGTGTGTGTGTGTGTGTGTGTGTGTGTGTGTGTGTCGGAGCTCAGGTGAGAGGGCTCTGATTACAGTACACTGTAGGAAAAAGTTCTGAACTGTTTCCGCCAGTTCTTTAAGTTCGTCGTTCGCGAACAGCTTCTCTTTAGCTTTTGGCGGAAGGCGGCGACTCAAACAAACGAATCGTTTTGTGGGAGGAATCAGTTCATCTCGTTCACTTCAAAGATTCGTTCAAAAAGAACGAATCGTTCGCGAACGACCCATCACTACTCCACGCTGGATTTAGCAGCAGAGGTGGGGTTTCGCCGGTCAAGTTTAAATCTTCCGAACAAAATTTGAAAAGTGCCGGTCAAAGGTCTTCTTTGTTATTTATTGAGCTTTAAAACAAATGAATAACAACTCTATATAATAATATAAGAATAATACATGGAGGACGGAGCCTCTCTTTTCCTCCCCCTCTCCTGGCAGCCCGTCAGTATCCGTGGTCTCATGCAGCTGGCTGATCCAGTAATGAGTGACCCGACAGTAAAAATAAACATATTTATAACTAGTTTAGGTAGTTTGAGAGGTCATTAAAATAGCTAAGGGTGATGATCTAACTTGAAGTGTGTGTTTTGTTCCGCTCATCGCTCCATCAGAGCGGGGGGAGCTGCAGGTTATCATGCAGAGCTCCGTGTCTCCTCTCCTCTCCGATTAGACTTCACTCGCGTTTATGTCCATATCGATCAAATCTAGCTGGAAGCTCCTGCTGGGTGCACTGTCCTGCGAGATTCCGGGACCTGGCTTGAAACACTGTGGCTATTGCATCATTGTTAGCAGGAAATGATCGTTATAGGGTGTAATCGCTATCGTGTTCTGCGTTTCCATGTCGGCCTCGTGTGGCCGAACCGTCTATCTGATAGAGAACTGTAGCAGATACGACCGTTATCGTCCTCGTGTGGCTGCAGCCTTATTGAGCTTTAAAACAAATGAATAACGACTCTATATAATAATATACGGAGTCTCTCTTTTCCTCCCCCTCTCCTGACAGCCCGTCAGTATTTTCGTTATCAGGAAATGATCGTATAGGGCGTAATCACTGAGCCGTTTGGCCCCCCAGAGCGTTGCGTCTTGCACCTTGGGACCCGTTATCGTTTCTGTGTTTCCCTGTCGGGCCTCGTGTGGCCGAACCGTCTATCTGATAGAGAACTGTAACGGATATGACCCGTATCGTCTCCGTGTGGCTGCAGCCTGAGACTATAAGATTGTTTGTGAATGGTGCTTTCATTGAGTCAGAAGATCCATTGAAGAAGATCCAACAATTCCAGATAGATGGCCAGCCTCTCACTTGATTTCCATGAACCCAGATCTACATTGCCACTGATACAGCCGTGTGAACGATCTGCTTTGTGGTAGGAAACTATTTGCATAGGCTTCAGCTGTGTTAATATGGATCGTAGATCCTGCTGCTGTTAAGGTTTAAGGACAATGTGCATCCACAATCTAATTTGTGAGTATCAATTTAGCAGACTTAAAATCAAACATCATCTCTGCTTATGAAAACACTCTCATCCTTTGTTAGTGTCCGAGGGCCTTCTTCTGCTCAATGACAACATAGATTTTAAATATCCATTGATTTTGTATTTTGCCTGGTTACTCTTGAAGATGGCACCATCACATTCCCGATATTTGTTCTGCCAGAAGTTTTTTTGTAGCTCTCTATAAGCTCTAGTGCTTTGTTGCTTGGTTTGATTTGTACAGCCCCAAGATGCTGAAAACTTGTTTGCCAGTTGTAAAAAAAACAAACCAGCTCCCCGAGGGTAGCAAATATCCCTGCTGAATACATCCAAGCCTTAGTGACAGACACAATCTGTCGTGCAGTGAGTCTCTACACTAAAAACATGTTCTCTCTGTGTTGTGAGCTTCCCATATGATTACTTGCCCTTGGTCATGGAAAACAACTTCTCTAATTGATAGGAACATGCCATGTGATGACTCCAGAGCATTGTGTGCTGCCTGAAGGAGGTGCTTTCCACAAGGTTTATATTTGGGGGGGGGGGGGGTTGCATGTAGGATGCTAAGGTTAGCCACAGATTGCATGTCAGAGAATAATGAAGAGATCCAACACAACTCTGCGTGCGTGTTAGTTGCTGAAAGAAAGCAATAATTGCAAAACGGCATTATGGTTTGGCGGTGCACTTTACAGGCAGCCTTTTTGCATTCCCCTGCTATTCGTACTTTAATAGAATACTAATAAAAACTCTAACCACACCCAAGCCAAAGAAACTGAGGATGAAATATGCATCTTGAGTAGTTTATTTTTTAGCCATCAAAGCCAATGTGTTCATTTATCTTCTCGCTACATAAGTGAGATGATAATAAAACAGGAATATTATTGTACAGACAAGTTACCAAGTGACAAGTTGTCACCCATAGTCATGCATTCTTAACTGAAATTGCGTTAAAAGCCCATGACTTCTAACCTGAGACCCCAATCGGAATTTGTCCATTTGCACACTTTAGTCTTTGAAGTAAAGGGGGAAATATGCCAAACACATACTTTCATTTATTTGTCACTGTAAAATGCTCGAGAAATGATGACGTGATGATGATCCATCTTGTGTGCAGTTTGCTTTGTGATCTGTTCTCAAGTGGATGGCATCTTTGAAGCATTTAATCACTGATTATTCTTTCAGTCTGTAGCACCTGTCTCAATGAATTCAGTGTGTGTTATTATGAAAGTGTGAAATATTTGGTTTTGCAAGAGAGACATTTACCAATAACTTGCCAAACCACAAAGAAACAATTCAGCTGAATCCCGGATTTTCTTTTTCTTTTTGGTTCTCAACCACTTGCATATATGCATCGAGGTAGCAGGCTATCATACAAAGTGCAATGTATTCATATGAAATACAAGTCATTAAAGTCAAGCTAAATTGTTTTCCGTATAGCCTTTAACTGTCAAACAGTGACAAAGGAAACATTTAAGACATTTACAAATTACAAGAACCGTCATAAAGCAGTTTGTATTCAAATAAACAAAACGTACAAATCAACAAAAAATAAGTAACAATAGTTTGTTGCTGTTTTTAACATGATTAATTGCATTCCTATTAAAATATACATTATGTTTCAAATATATGAATGACTGTAATTATGTAATAAATATCAAAGCAGTTCCCTCAGTCTTAACTGCTTCAAAGCATTGTACATATTGAAACCATAATTAACTTTCCACCTTATAATGAATAGACGACTGCACACTTATTATGAATTTCCTTTTGCAATGAACTGCAAATTATAATTTACACATTTTCATTATAAATGTTTTATTACCCACGCACCTACACACATAACTCCAAAATATATGTAACTGTATTTGAAAAATCTGAATACATTGCATGTATGGGTTATGAAAAGTATTATTCAACCCTTGTGTATTGTGCTGTATTAGGTGTTCCCTTTATTGCGTCATTCCCTATAATTGAGACATCCTGCACTTGCCGTCAGTTGGCGGTGGTGGCGAAGTCCATAGGGACTTGGCTTGGCAACTGGAAGGTCACCAGTTCAAGTCCCGGAAAGACCAAGTGCTACCGAGGTGTCCCTGAGCAAGGCACCTTTCCCTACACTGCTCCCCGGGCGCCGTACATAATGGCAGCACACTGCTCCTAACACTAGGATGGGTCAAATGCAGAGAAACCTGTACCTGTACCTGTACTACGTAATGACAATAAGTTGAATCTTCAATCTTCTTCAATTTGAGGGAGCTGTCCCTGGTGCTGAATTCAGTTCTGAAAACCTTCTGGCTCTTGTTAGTTTACAAAAAGACTTAAGTTAAGACGGTATTTGGAAGAGGATGTTAGGAGGAGGGAGGTTGGCTGTGTTGTATAATTCAGAGAGGAAGGTAGCGGGAGATTTGTTTGAGTGAAAATGACAGACAGTGACAGGGCTGACACAAAAAAGAGAGATGAGGAAGAAGGCGGAGGGACACAGGGGGAGGCATGCGAGACGGCTACAGAGGAAGTTTGCATGTGTCAGGAAAGTGTGGTTTTCTAGTAACAGTTGAGCCAGCGTGTTTGTGACCTCTGCCACGGTGGAGGCAGCGCCAAGGGAATAGAGCAGATGGATGACTAGCTGGTGTCTCAGCACCTCTCTACCTCCACTACTGGCATGCTTTGTCATGCATTTGTCAGCATTAGCAGGAGGAGGAACAGGGTTCCCGCAGGGTCTTAAAAAGTCTTACATTTGATAATCAGAATTTAAGGCCTTAAAAAGTCTTAAATATGATCCAAACTATTTGAAAGGTCTTAAAAATTATCGGATTTGAAAGGTACTTCTGCGTTGCGATCACGTCTAAATGTGTTTTGGGGGCAATGTCCAGGCTGCAAAGTAACCAGTACGGTAAGAGCCTTTCAGTTCCCCCCAACAATTTGTATTGAAATAAGGCCCAATCCCAAACCGCCCCCTACACCCTACACACTACCGTTTGCGTGTTCGCGCGGAGGGTCCGCCACATTAAGTGCTGTTCCAAACCAATGAGTGTGGAGAGGTGTGGAGGGGGAGTGGGCTATCAAGCCCTCAAACAGCGAGTCTTGACTGGAGACCGGTCTCTACCTGACCGGTCTCAACGCTGTGTGTGTCCGTCAGGAAACAAGCTGTTAACAAGTAGTTCCAGCAAACATCCACTGATAAACTGCGATGTTAACAACCTCATGATAACCTCATATATTTTTAACTTAGGATCATACCTGTGTTTAGTCTAGAAAAAGGTAAATGTGTGCATTTTATTATAAAGTTGTGTATATTTACAGACTGTTGCAAAAACTAAGAAGCTTATAAACATCAGGTTTAAAACTAAAAGAGCTTTGAAACACAATGAAAGATGTTTGGAGTTTTATTTGAGTTATTCATTTAAACTTTTTGTCTAAGAGATGCTAATTTGAAACCGTTGTTACATACAGTTACGGCATTTCCTGTTTCTGCCGGAGAGAGGGGAGGCCGTCCCAAAGCTTGCCGCTGTATTTACTCCCTCCATCTGACAGGAGGAAGCCTCCAACCCAGTCTCACAAAAAAACGTGTAATAACTACGTTGGTCCACAACGTAGGACATAGTATTTCTACAAAAACGCCTCTGAAATTGTAAGATCCCTACGTTTTTTTTCACCATTCATTCCAATGGCTGTCGTCTATGTCACGTGATCTTCACATTTCTCCCTGCAGAAAAAAAAACATGGCCGAACTTTGTTTTATTCAAAAAGTGTAAAATGCCTATTTTTTTATATGTCATTTGATGTGAGAAATATGAGTTGTTATTTCAGATGTGTGCAGTGGATGCACATGATCTTTAGTTTGCTAGTTATTACGAAGATTACTTCCGGAAATGGTGTCTATACAACGTTTTCATTGTTACCAAGGTGGTTGCTAGGGATGCTGCTATCGATATTATTTCTGTTATGTTGTGTAACAGTTTAATGGTGTAATCTTTATTGCTACCTCCTTCCCCGTCAATGTATAGTGTTGGTCCACAGCGCAAACGTATTAGTTTAACAAAATCCGCATCTAAAATTGTGGCATAGATACGTTATTTTCCCCTGTGCAATTCTCCATTTACTCAACAATAACACATAATTATCCTTGTGTTTATTTATTTGTTTGATTAATAAACACAAGTTAGAGTCCGTCAGGACCGAGGGTCGGAGCAGCTCATTTGCTTTACAGAATATTACACCCGGAAGTAAGTATTCTGTCCGCTTCGCTTGACAAACCCCGTGATAGTCCTCAAGCTCTGTGATTGGAGAGTGTGCTCCGAGGGTTACGCCGAGCGTCGAGCAGCACTTGAAATGGGATGGAACCACGGCAGACTGTCCAAAACTGGATTTGAACGGGTCCACCCCGTCCCCCCCTCCCCCACCCCGTCCCCAGAACTACACATGCTGGCTATTGTGTTTCGCAACATGTTCTCTATCTATGGCACGTCTCAACTGGGAGTTGTAGTTTTAAAAGACGTTTTCGTATTTCCCATAATAAGAAGTGGCCAGTATTAAACTGTGTACATCCCTGGAGGTTTAGGGGATAGGAAACACTCAAATTTAAAACATATCATTAATAAATGGGTGAAAATTGCTTGTGCCCATAATGGGCAGCATTACCCACATGCCAGCTAAGGTCAGAAGAGCTTTATTTAACAGCTGGTCTTATGTTTGACCCCTCCTGTTGTTCATTGATAACATTACATTACATTAATTGATAAGCCTGAAACATGCACTTGTCAAGGTTCAGAGGCACATTTTGCAAATATGGCAGTAGCCATCGATCAGCTTAAGATAAGATATACTTTATTGATCCCAAGTTGGAAACATTTGCGTTACATCAGCATGTGTAACAGTTGTAAATATGCAGTGGTGTTTATTTGTAAATCATTTAGTATAATCACACAAATTCTGTGTTTTATATTTTCACAATTCTGTGTTCTTTATTTATTGATTGTTCAATACCTGACAAGGCCGGAGATGAAAAACTTTGGTCGCAGGTTCCTCAACAGTGCATTACAAAACATCTGATCAATATGTGTGTATACCTCCACCATTAAACTGTCGTATTCTGCACATTTCTTATACTATCTACATACATCTTATATAAGAGTATAATACATATGTGTAATATCAGTTAAAATAAGTGCTTCAACATAGTTAACATTGCTGGAGGTATACACAACGTTTTTCATTCATTGCATAACTACACTGTTTGTGGTCAATAAACCTTAGAAAATCTTGAAAGGGATGTGCAAAATAGTCATTATATACAGTCTTTAATTAACTATTAGTAGAGAATAACGAGTAATGCATATACTTTATAGGGATCCTATTAATATCTAATAATAAAATAATGAAATTCAATAACATGCTTTAACCACTAGGTGTCCCTTTATATCAGCTGTGCACCTTTATGGTGTAAATACAGCCTATCTACCAATTGGATCAAATATAAAAGTCAGCCGAATTAGTGTTGATACTGCAAGGAGACGTATTGTGTGAAAATAAATGTAAGATATTGTTTAATTGCTGATATATTTATGATCCACGTCACGTTTTCAGTGTTGGCGGCAGTTCCTCATGTTTGTCTAGAAGTCTTCTCATCAGGGCTCTATAAATAGAGAACTACGGCAGATATGTAATATGTAATGTAGCCGAACCGTGTATTACAATGCCGTTATGTGATGACCTCCAAAGAGAAAAGCAAGCACACTCAGAATAAAGTGTTTTCGGTCTGTTTCCGGTATGTGTTAATGACGATGTGCTGTGAGATGTGAGACTGGAATTGCACAGGGGAAAATAACGTATCTATGCCACAATTTTAGATTTACACAACGTTTGCGCTGTAGACCAACACTATACATTGACGGGGAAGGGGGTAGCAATAAAGATAACACCATTAAACTGTTACACAACATAACAGAAATAATATCGATAGCAACATCCCTAGAAACCACCTTGGTAACAATGAAAACGTTGTATCGACACAATTTCCTGAAGTAATCTTCGTAATAACTAGCAAACTAAAGATCATGTACATCAACTGCACACATAATCTGAAATAAAAACTCATATTTCTCACATCAAATGACATCAAAACGCATTTTAATGGCCAAACTAACCTTAAAATAGGCATTTTACACCGAGAATAAAACGAAGTTCGGCCATGTTTTTTTTTTCTGCAGGGAGAAATGTGAAGATCACGTGACATAGACGCCAGCCATTGGAATGAATGGTGAAAAAAAACGTGGGGATCTTACAATTTCACAGGCGTTTTTGTAGAAATACTACGTCCTACGTTGTGGACCAACGTAGTTATTACACGTATTACACGAGACTGGGTTGGAGCCTCATGTGTCACTCCACGGAGTTCACTCCGTCACGGAGGGGGAGTGTGTAGGGGTAGGGCGTAGGGTGTGGGGCGTGGTTTGGGATTGGGCCTAAATCAACAGTGAACCAGTAATCACTAACTGTGCATCCTCCCGGCCCCTTATCGGAAAACACCCAGCTAGTAACCTAGCAACCAAGCTTCAGCTAGCGAGAGCACGCTTCTGAACCGCTGCGCCGGTGTTATGCATGCACGCCGAGATATGCATGCACCCCGCTGCAGCGTGCACAGCGTAAAGCAAAAACTCCCAGACATTTCAATGATTTGTACGGCAAAATACGGTTTGGAAAGAATATCATTTCCTTTTTGGAGGGCATGCATAACAAGGCATAACACCGGAGCTCCGGGAAAACTTTTGCGCTGTTCCGAGTTTGTTCTAATCTGGCAAAATGACAGACTGCTTTCAGATTTTTTCCGTCATTGTCAAAAATCCGTCATAGACGGAACATATTCGGTTAACGCGACTACTGCCTCCGGGCGACATTTGGGTCTACGTCAACCCTAAAAGTGGAGGTGCTGTGGACGCTATATACCGTAGCTAAACACCACTCCTAGAATAGCAATGATGAAAGATTGTAGCCACGGGAGCAGAGCTCAGAAGATAGCTCTTGCTACACATACATACACAGAGACACACACACACTTTCACGGTGAGGCAGTTATTTTCTTCTGGTTTTTGGCTAACACAGTTCTGTGTACTGTTATGCTGTTATGTTCAGTCATCGTTCTTATGTTGATTGAATACATTTACTTTGAAAGTAATTATGAGACGTATTTCTTCTTTCATAGCAATTTTCCTTCATTCTTTCTTGTCGTGAAATAGGTCTTAAATTATATTCAAAGTGGTCTTAAAAAGGTCTTAAAAGGTCTTACATTTGAGTTGGTGAAACCTGCAGGAACCCTGAGGAAGAAGACCACGCAGGGAGGTGTACAGGAAGCTAGTCTATCCTTCTGACTGATTGCTACATCAGATTGACAGAAACATTGATCATTAATCAGTCAGACATGTATTTCTGTTTTTATTTAAGATCAAATTAATTCCAATATATTTAAAGGGGACCTATTATGCAAAATGCACTTTTTGATGTATATTATACATAAGTATGTGTCCCCGGTGTGTAAGGAGACTCACACAGTTTCAGAAAATATAACCCTCTCTCTTTTCCTCCTTACCCACATCTCTAAAAAGGAAAAATAAACGGGGGTCCAAACGAGCAGATCCAGGATTATCCCTACAATATATTTTTTAAATGTAGCATAATAGTTCTCCTTTAAGATGTACAGTTCCTCTGCAACACAGACTATGAGATGAATTGGAAATGAAACTTGATGGCAAAGCTGTATGACATTATTAATATATTCCCAAAGGAAGTGCATGAGGTCAGCCGAAGGAAGAATGCCTTCACTCTATTGAAAAATGAGCAACGTTGCATCTTATCCATTTGGAGACCCATTTAGATGGCCGACATCATCCCTCTCTCTATTGATGTTTTACATCTGAAGCCCTAATCCAACTTTGGCTCTGCACTGGTTGTGTTTGTAACCACCCGACACATTCCAACATCACTGAGTTGCCATGAAAGGCTTGATTTGTGCATGGTTTCTATTTTTGCAAGACTTTGCAGCCATACCTTTTCAACTCACCCACATGATTATGTAAATGTGCTTTCCCCACATGTCAGAAAATGTTTTCATCAATATAGGGAGATATTATTCCAACCACACTTGTGTGACCTAGTAGATATATCTACATTCCATATTTCCAGTAAATACATTTTAACTAAAGAACATATCTTTGTCCCACTCACTTGTGACTGTTGATGACTTGCATCAGCTTGTTAAATACAACATGCTTGGAGTCTCAGAGTGTATGTTTCCAGAGTGCCTCAGAGGTCACAAGTACTTGTACAGTTTGGTGTGCCTAAGGCTGTGCTGTGATTTTATTGTGATGTTGTACTTATTTATTTTGAATAGTCTTTTGTGTTAAGTCTGTGTGTATTCCCTAGTTAAAAACATTTGCCTCCCTTAAAGGGGACCTATCATGCAAAATGCACTCTTGTACGTCTTTTATACATGAATATGTGTCCCCGGTGTTCCAGGGAACTCACCAAGTGTCAGAAAACACAACCCTCTCTATTTTCCTCCATACCCAAATCTTTAAAAAAAGGGACTGCAACGGATCTGATACAGACTGATCCAGATTTGAACACTGTCCTGACGTCAGTAAAGTGGCGCTACGGCTATTGGTCAATTCTCCACCTATCAGGGAAATGAGAGGTTGGGCCACGGCCGGCCATTGCTGCTCGAAAGCGCTGGAGACGCTGTAGTACATATGCCAGGCCTGTAAGTGGCACTGTAGTCTGCCACAAAAGCAGCGAAGAAGACTTCCCTTGCATGGTTGCCATGGTTGCCCTTCTGTTTATTCTCCGCTGTGGCTCTTTTTCTCCCTCCCCGAGGCAAGCGTTTGCGCCTCCTGCTTTAAAACAAATGAATAATGACTCTATATAATCATATGTAAGGGATCAAAATAATACCTTCATGCCGATCTAGATCCCTCCGCTTCGCGTCGGGCTCTTGATCAGCCTGTCTGTGTTATTTTCCCCATAATGACCTTGTCGCTGCACATTATCCCGCTTATTACACATGGCCACATTCTCAACAAAGTAACGACATGACTCCCAATATTAATTGAAATGCTTTTATGGATTTAGAAAATGATTTTATTGATTTAAAAAATAGTTGTATGTATTGATTTAAATTGACATGCATCCGCTAAGAAAAATAGTCCGTTGTTACTGTTTGAACTAACGTAGCAACGGCAGGAACTGCTTCGATAGTGTTTTTGAGGAGCTTTTTGATTACAGATTTGAAAACATCGTTGCTTTAAAAGTAGCATAATTCATTATGTCAAACCTTGGAAAGTATCTAGATATCCCTGCCCTAATGCCAAAGTAACTGGCAACTGAATATGTGTCGCCGTTTGATGTCTATGTCTGGACCGCGGTGTAAAAAGGGGGGTTTCTGCCCCATTACTTCTCTTCTTACTTCTATAAGAATAAAACACGGTGGACGGAGATCTCTTTTTCTCCCCCTCTTCTGACAGCCCAGCAGCTGATCTCAAAGCACGCTCCCTTCTCCTGCAGGGGGGCGTGGTCAGCTGCAACTCACAGAATCAGCTCCCTGCAAAAACAGTGCTGGAAAGAGCAAATAGAGCGAAATGAGGCATGGCTAAAATGCAGGATCTGTTTGGTATTTTGAAAAAAAAACTATATTTATATACTTTATATAGGTATGGCCCTACAATATATTATTCAGATATAGCATGATATGTCCCCTTTAAGGCATATCAGTGTCTTGATGCAGACATTGTAATCACTGTATTTTTCAACAGTAGAGAACAAAGTTGCACATCAAAAACAATGGTACATACTGTACAGACAGGTGCCGTAGCATCACCATGCCTTCAGGGTAATTTGTAACACAATGAAACAGGAGAGAACAGCTCTTTCACTCACAAATTACGTTTTTTAAACAGCCATTAACAGCTGGAGCAACTTTATTTGCTTTGTTTTTAACACAATAACACTGTTGACGTTGGTATCTCGGCTAAAATACTTTTGCGGCAACTTAAAATACAAAAGTGTGCCGTGTGTGTGGTGAATACAAGCTGTTCATCTTGAGTTCATATTAGATGTGTGTGTGTGTGTGTGTGTGTGTGTGTGTGTGTGTGTGTGTGTGTGTGTGTGTGTGTGTGTGTGTGTGTGTGTGTGTGTGTTGCAGGTTTTTCTGGCTTGTGTTTTTAAAGGGAGAACAATTGATTCCTTGAAATGCATTTACAAAGATTCCTTATCCAGACATTTGGCCAATGAGCTGCTATGTTAGTACCATCTGATGTGGGCTAATACACCAGTAAACAACAGTATAGCCTACTGGCAGTATGCCTTATCAGAGATGGAGCTTTTTATTTTTAAACAAAATAGGAACATGTTCTTAACTATGATAATACAGGTGAAGGGAGTAGATTCATGACACATTTCTTCATGTAAAATAGTTGCCAGATAGTGGCTACTGGAAAGAAGAGTGGAGCTAAATAGGCAGGAATGACAGCAGGACTACACAGTGGGCATTGGCATTCAGATGTCTCTGACTCGCTAATGAAGCAAGTGGAGCCAGAGAGCCCAAGCAGATACAGTTTGATGAGGATGAGTCTAGGAATGCTTAGCCAACCTTTAGCTTCCTTTTTGTTTTATTATTCTATACATATTTCTGGATGGATTCATTAGTATTAAAAGAAAAGTTGTAGTCAATGTTTAATTCAAATAATTGATGAAGAAAGTTTCTTAAATAGTCTTTTGGCATTGTATATATGATTAATGGAAAACAAAACAACTTTTGTTGTATCAGACCTAGTCTAAATGACCTAGTTCTTATGTTAAAAAGGTTATGCATACTCTTTCTACAAATATTTTGATTTTGATCTTATTATTGTGTATATTATCTATGTCAACACTTACTATACAGTGACAGCCCCATGCGTACTGTTTTTGACTGCCTCCTGCGTGGGTCTCTATTCCCAGTTTATGTGTCTTTCTCCTATGTCTTCTCCTCGGCTTTGGATCAATGGCTTCCATCAGCCAAACCCTGCTTATTGACATTTCGGAGTAACAGAACACTGGTCAGGAAATAGTCATCCTCCAGCCTGTCAGTTTGAGAAGTCAAGTAGCTATTATAGTTACAGTGTCATGTTTCATACTTGCATTATTATCATCAGTAAATTGTCTGTCACAGTTACTTGACTTCTTCTAGCTTATTTAAAGATCAGCACTTCTCTAGTTCTCCAGGGCTTTTTGGACTGATGGATATTGAGCATGTTAATATTCTTCTGCTCGTTTCAATGCATCTTGCCTCGTCAGCCTTTTATTGTAATGGCACTACGGGTAGTCCGATAGTCTTAGGGATCATTTAAAACTAATAACCTCTGAACTAACGGCATTGTTTTTTTGTCTTTCCTCCATATACAGTAAAACCTCAATCTTCAATTTCAACTTATTGTTTTACCTTGCAGCTTGTGGCATTGTTGTAATATTGACTTTCTCAAAGCAGGTCATCACAAATACATTTCAGCCTGTCACTCAGTTCTTCACTTTTCCTGAACAAAGTTACATTCCATAATGGCTTTTCCTTAAGACGTTGAAGCCTCAAAAGTAAGCGGTGCAGGTAAAGAACATTGACAGCTTTTCTTTGGTGAAGTGACGACATACTGTACACACAGGGCGAGGTGACATGAGCATGACTGTCAACAGAACACTCAGGACTGAAAACAGTGATTCACCCATTTATTTTGTTATCCTTTTTAACTACATTATTTTATTTTTATGCAAAAAAGTTTGTACCTTAACTCAGATAAGATTTTGAATACAATTACATGTTGAAGTGTTACATTTGTAGCATACTGCAAGAAAGAGACACAGTCCTTCTCTCTGTTAAAAAATATCCCTCTTCTTTTTTTTCGTTTCCCAGTCCCATTTGTTAAATGCTCATTTTAGATCACAGAAATGATTCCCAATTGCTTTGGTTCTTTGCCACCCCCCCTGCTTGCTCTGGTACTCTCCTCTCCGCTTCTGCGATTATGGCTTCCAGTGGTGAGCTGGGGATGTTTATTTTGGATGGCGAAATAATTGCAGTCTGCCAAAATACAATTGGTCAGGCCAAGTTTCAGAATGGCCAGTAATAGGGATGCTCCGATCGCCAATGTTGGGGCCGTTCTCCGGAATCAGTATCGGCCAATACCGATCCCCGATCCCCGATCCGATCGAGTGGGCGGGGCCTATGGGGATCTTCCATTTAAAGTGATGTTTAAAACTCAGTTAATGGGCTCATTCACTGGCGCTTCCACAAACAACCAACATAATTATTACATTCAAATGAAGTACATTATTCAAGTTTACATTAACTGTGGATAATAACACGGGAGAAATGAGCGGAAGCGCTCTCTTTTCAATCAATCAATCAATGTTTATTTATATAGCCCAATATCACAAATGTTACATTTGTCTCAGTGGACTTCACAGTTTGTACAGAATATCAGTATGACAATACGACACCCTCTGTCCTTAGACCCTCACATCGTACAAGGAAAAACTTCCGGAGAAAATCCACAGTCTTTTCCTCTCTCCCCCTCTCTCTCTCCTGACAGCCTGTCAGTATCGTCTCATGCAGCTCACTGATCCAGTAATGAGTGACCCGACAGTAAAGAATAAATATATGTATAACTAGTTTCTCTTGTTCCAGAGGTAGATAAAATAGCTAAGTGTGTTAGGTGTAACTCTTAGTGTGTGTGTTACTCCGCTCACCGGTCCGTCACAGCGGGTGGAGCTGCAGGATTTCTGCTTCACACACGTTGCATACCGCTATTTTATTGTCTTTTTCTGACACCTTCAAATACTGCCAGACTGGTGGAGTTCCCCAAGGTTCTATTTTGGGGCCTATTTTATTTTCCTTATACCTTCTCCCCCTTGGACTGATTTTTTGAAAATATGGCGTCTCTTACCACCTTTATGCGGACGACTCCCAATTATATCTACCCCTAAGAAAAAACACTAGCTCTCTGATGCCCGTGGTTGACTGTCTTAATGACATAAAGGCCTGGATGGAGCTAAACTTTTTAAATATAAATGAGAGCAAAACGGAGGTAATTGTGTTTGGACCAAATGGTGATGTCCCTTCCATTGACCTGGGTTCCCTGCAACAGTTTGCAAAACCCATGGTCACAAATCTGGGTGTCAAAATCGACAGTGCTTTTAAATTAGATAAACAGATAAACTCTGTGGTTAAATCCAGTTTTTATCACTTGAGGCTCCTGTCCAAAATTAAACCGGTTTTATCCTTTTTAAACTTTGAGCATGTAATTCATGCCTTTGTTTCAACTCGTTTAGATTATTGTAATGCACTTTATACCGGCCTAAATAAGACTTTGCTGGCCCGCCTGCAGCTTGTACAAAACGCTGTGGCGCGGCTGCTTACAGGAACCCGCAAGTTTGACCACATCACACCAGTTCTGGCTTCGCTCCACTGGCTTCCTGTCCATTTTAGAGTCCATTTTAAGATTTTATTGTTTGTTTTTAAATCTCTTAATGGGCTGGCCCCAGAGTACATCTCCGACCTCTTACAGGTGTACACCCCCTCAAGGGCTTTGAGGTCGGCTGATCAGCTGCTGCTTGTAGTCCCAAAAACAAAACAAAAGACCAGGGGAGACCGAGCGTTCTCATCGGTAGCCCCCAGGCTCTGGAACGACCTGCCCCCTCAGGTTAAATTGTCGCCCACTCTTGAAATTTTTAAGTCCCGCCTAAAAACCCACCTCTTTTCCCTCGCTTACCAGTCAGTCTGATCTATGTCATACCTATTTGTATGCTTTTACTGTCTGTCCATAGCCTTTATGTGCCTTGTATTTATTCTTATGTGTGCTTTTTTATCTTTTCTTATGTGTGCTTTTTATCTATTCGTGTAATATTATATTTTATTATAATGTTATGTTCATTGTGAAGCACTTTGGCAAACCCTCTGTTTTTAAACTTTGCTATATAAATAAAGTGGATTGGATTGGATTGAAGCCATTTTGGTGAGCTTGTTTTGCCGCGCACAAAAAAAGTGTCATGCATTTTACGTCATCATTTTACGACATTTTTAGAGAGCACGGATCGATCGGCAGAGAGTGAGTATCGGCCGATATCGATATTTCACTTCTGATCACTCTATTTGTCAATGAGGGGTAAACTAATCTCAGGCCACCACTGCTGCTTCTACCATGCCTGTGCATTAAAATGATCCTTCAGCAGATTATTCACATATTTGCATGTTGCTTACGATAAAGCCCTTTCAGGATCTATAGTAAAGCATCGCCTGGGAACTCCATTAGGCATTCGGTGGATTGTCACAGTGGAACAAGCTTATGGTAACAACATTACTCTTGTTCCCTTGTCACTGATATGCACATATACAAGGCCTGTGCTACACTCACAGGGGCCCACCTCAATCTCCTTCCTCCCTACAGACTCATTTAATGACTTCATCACTCAACGGGAATATTTTTTTCCTTTTAGTAGAACGGCTCTGGCCAATGACATGCCTGGGATTGGTTTGACTTGCCTGGGCAGACGGTGAATCATGCACAGGGTCTTGGGAGTGCTGGAGTTCCAGAGCTCCACAATTATCCCTTTCACTCAGGCTGGATGTTGGCTGAGCTGGCTGGACTAAAAGCCCAGATCAGTGCCTCAACAAACGGGACCCTAAACCCTAGGGCCGCTTACCCTTCTTTATTCAAGCTGGCTTACTGGCAGAACTTGGTATGTGGCGTTGCAGACACATGAGATCAGTTGGTGTCTGCCTCTTTTTCTTTGTCTGACCCCATTTTTCATGGACTAACCAAATGTTATTAGGTTTTCCTTTATTCTGAATCTGGTTCATCAAATCAAATCAAATCAAGTTTTATTTATATAGCACATTTATAAACGATTTTTGGTCGAGCCAAAGTGCTGTACATATAATAAAAATAGCCTACAGTAGAGACACTTTACAGCAAATACAACAACACAGATTGTTCAGAATATCAGTATGAGAAAAATGACACCCTCTGTCCTTAGACGCTCTGTCCTTAGACCCTCTGTCCTTAGACCCTCACATCGTACAAGGAAAAACTTCCAGAGAAAACCCACAGTTTAAGGGGAAAAAATGGGAGAAACCTCAGGGAGAGCAACAGAGGAGGGATCCCTCTCCCAGGACGGACAGACGTGCAATAGATGCCGTGTGTAAATCGAAGAGATAATACATTTTACAGCATATAGACCGAATGTTAGGAAATGCACGTGTCTGTAATAAGAAGATGAATCCACGAGGATGTCAGCTACAATCCTGAGGAAGCCATCAGGGAAGCAGCATGACGAGACCCAAGGCAGGACCGCAGAGACAGGTTCAGCCACGACCCGAAACGTCCACGACTTAATCCAGAACTCGGGATAGAGGATCCAAGACACAGGACTACAGCAAGAGGATCAGCCTCGACTCCGGATCCCGGCGTAGATATAGATACAAAACAAGAAAAAAGATTTGGCTGGGTTAATCAGAACAAGAGAATACACAGACACAGACAGAGAGGGAAAAGGTCATTGGATACAAGTTATTCTTGATAACCCTCTAGAAAGATCTCATGAACTTCCCCATTCAATCTATCAAGACCCGAGCAGTTCTATTAGAAGTCCAAGGTAAAGGCACAGGCCGGCGCATATCGCTCATGGAATCCCTCACCATATGAACTCTGACCCCTCAAGTGTACAAGTGAAGAGACACCATGTGTCAGCTCCTTTTTAGAATAGTATTTCTTCTCTTCTCAGAGAAACAAGGGTATGAAAAGAATAGCCAGAAACAGAGGAAGAGAGGCAGAACATGCTTCCCCTTAGAATAGGGTGGAAATTATGAAGACCCAAATTATGAAGAGGGGACACGGGATACTAGTGAAGAGGGACAACAGTGAAAAAGCCCAACGTATCCAACGTACTAGCACTCTCCAAAGAGACAGAAAGTCAAAGTATACGCCGAGAGGCACAACGTTCATGGTTCATGGTGAATACCCTTTGCAATGAAGATAAACAATTGTGTTGAGAGGAAATAAGAAGGTGTCATATTTAAAACCACAGTTTAGCACACTACAATTCAGGATTATTTCTAGCAACCTAGCCTTGTTGTGCCACAGTCATTGTCACTGCTAGCTCCCTCTAACTATCTATGTGTTGCTACTTTAAATTCCACATCTAATGGTAAACCAATGACACTTGTCCGCCCTCTGATCACTCTGATCTCAGCGATGATTTGGGGGGGTTAGAAATGAAGGGATAATGTCCAATGCGGTTATTGAGAGTTAAGCTTAAATCCCCTCTGTCTGTCTGAGAGCCTCCCCTTGAGAAACTTGTCTGGAGTCAAATCTGGACACTTGAGAAATGACTGCTATATGGTAGTGAGGGGATAACGGGAATTGCTACTGTACATATACAGACTTAAACTAGCAGAGTCCACCATGTCTTCGTGACAGCTTCTCAACACCGTAAATATCCAATGTACAGTAAGTCCCGAAGAGGCGATTGAGTCTCTGGTGGCAGCAAGGCATTGGTTGAGTGCCATTTGCAGTCTTTTAAAGCTGCAGCTTTTCACCTGGTGCACAATAGTTTCCACTGATGGCACTAACGTAAAAAGCTAAATGAGGAGTCATCTCTTTTAGCTTTAGGCATCCGTCTCCCAAGCCTCCTGCCGCATCACCTATTCTTTTTTCACTCTCATTACATTTGTAGGTCCCATATACAGGTCCTTGCCTCAATTTCAGAAACTACAAAATCATTCACAGCAGGATATGGGAATTAGCGTCCGTAAGGGATAAGTATTCACACCTAATTGCTGTGATGGCTGCATGCTAGATTTACTGCCACAACGGTGGTTTTGTTTTCCCAATAGCTTTCACAGCCACCAACCAAACTCCTTTGGATTAAAGTGTTTTGATCGTGTTGAAGTAGCAATTTGCTAACATATCTTACTTCTCTGAAAGACTTACATAATGAACAAGTTGTAGTTATCTTTTCTTCCCTCTTTTACATGTGCAAACACACATGGAAATGAACATCCAGCAGCCATGTATTGGTGCGTGCAGTGAGCTCTGCATTCGTAGCATCTTCTAATTGCTCTGCCTATCTAATACCCCTCCAGTGCTGTGTTTGCTTTGCAATGATTCCTATCCCCTACTGTGCCCCCTATGTAGCCATTCTCCACTAAATAATGAATTAGTTTGAAGCTAGTATCTCTGCCCTGGCTTACCGCAAGCTACAGCCATTATGACGTGGTTCTCTTTAATGTGTTCTTCTCAGCAATGTGTGACCCTTTGAGGTAATTGTGAAGCCATTATGTGGAATCATTGTTATTATGCCGGCTGTCATGGCGTGATTGTTGTACATCGTGTATTTTGGCAGTATCGACCAGGGTCATTGCTTGGGTTGGATATGTTTTGATATTTAGCGGAATGTAGTTTTGTTTTCATGATCAATCTCATACTGCTAGATCCCACACATATTGGATAATTACCTGACTGTAGAAAAAGCATCTGAAATTACTTACACCTAAATAGTGGGAGGGTTTTTATCACACATCTTACTTTTCCTATAGAAATATGTCGTTGTAAACCTTTTCTGCTATACTGCTATATTTATTTTTGGTTTGACCTCCATTTAAACATAATGCAATACACATTCCCACCATAAAAGGTTAACATATAAAACATTTGTTTTTACAAGTTTGAAAATAAACCTACCAACTTTCTGGGTTTTTTTTCTTGTAAAGGCATCTTGCAATATTTTTGGATATTTGTGGCATCTCCAAAACATTGCCATCAATGCTTTTTTCTGGGTCAGCCCATTTTCTTCAATATCATATTTATGTTTATCTCCAAAAAAAAAAGGGCACTCAGTTTTTCAAAATGATGTTTTGAAAAACCCACTTTCCAAAACTGAATTTTTTTTTAAAGGCAGCATTAAATATCAACATAATGAAAGAGCTGAAAGAGCTGTAGACAAACAGTCAGAGGTACGTGTTGCATGCCAAACATACACAGCATGTGCCAGTCTCAGGCAGAGCAAAAGTTAGTTGAATCAAAAGGCACAAGCAAGTCTAGCATGAATAAAAACATAAAAATAAACACATGATGATAAAGTGTGTGTAGTTCAGGCTCAGTCTGTGCCACAGATCAGATGAGAGCAGAGCAGCTGAGACAAGAGAATTATGGCGCATTTCCACTGCAGCGGGTAGCCCCGTTGAAGCGTCCTTAATCGTCCTCAAGCGGCCAGGCTAGTTTTTGGTTTGATTGATTGACAAGTTTATTAACAGCTTGTATATTGGGTACAGTACAGTACAGCTCAAAACATACAATTGTTAAGGGGATGCAGACCAGCGAAATACTTTCGTCTTGTTTACATCAGGGTCCCCTTTCCATATAGCGTAGCACCGGCTAGCGGGTACTTTTTCCCTCTTTTTCCGGCCCCATAAAATCGTGGTTCTATCAGGCCAGGGCCAGGGCTGAACTAGTGACGTCAACACTCTCGACTGCTGATTGGTCAGAGAGAATCGTCACAAGATCGCGTGCGAGATCATCCCTAGCGTCGCATATATATCTAGAAGCAAGCTTGCAGCATTTTATACACAGCATTTTTGTAAACGGAGGAGCTACAAAAATGGCAACGTCAAAGAAAAGCACACCGTGGTCGACCGAGGAGGTGACGACGTTCCTTAATCTCATTGGGGATGATAAAATCCAGCGGGAGCTCGACGGGAGCCCCGCCTACACTGCGTTGCTACCCCAGGTCCTAAACTGTAATGGAAATGCGCCACGGCCTCGGACGGCCAGCGAGGCAGCCCGAGGCCTGAGCGAGCACGCTTAAACGGGGCTACCCCGCTGCAGTGGCAATGTGCCATTAGACTTCATAGGTCTATTTTAAAGAGCCCTTTAATATAACTTCATTGCTCTGTATTGGCCTTTTGAGCTCATGTGTTGTCTTTTTTACAACATGAACTAAAAAAGAACAAGGCTGCATTGACTATTCGGCAGACTTTAAGAAGCCCCTGAAGTATTTTTTCTTGCTCCTGCTGTTAATTTATTCTGTGTGCGTATAACTTATTCAAATGATTTTATTTGACTCAGAATACCATTCTGTCTCTCAGCTTCACTTTTTGTTTGTATTATATATTTTTATTTTCTGAAGAACAATGTTTCAAAGGCAACTCAACTTATCATTACAGCTACATAAAGGTTTATTTCTTCACAAATAAATGCTTAATTATATTCTAACAGCTTTTTCCATACCCCTTTTTATGTTTATGAGTCACAAAACATACACCAAAGGCTTGTCTCTAGTTATCAGTGTTTAGTTTGAATTATGTCTTTTCTGGTTAATTTCTAAGACTTAAAATAAAGCTCCAGAAAGGTGTAAGACCCTTTTTATGAAATGTAATGTTGCTATGGTTTGTCCCTGGTTTTGACAGTACTGAAGTACAAAACACAAACATTAATCATAGTCAATATGTCTGCAGCAGTGAGTCAGAGCAGACATGAAAACACACAACTACTGTAACTTACTTTTGGTAGACTTGGTTGTTTCTGAATTGGGCTTTAAGTGTCACAGTATCATCACTTAAAGGGAACACAGCTTTGTGTCTCTACTCAGATTTCACCTTTGTCCGTGGTATTTTCATGCGGTGATGGTGTGGTGATTGACGGGAAACTGCTGATGTCACCCCTTTAACCACTGGAAGGCTTTGATGCATTCACCTCTCTTCTGACTTCCTATTTAAGCATGTCAAAGACTGACCTGTTCAGAATGAAAGAGTGCAATCAAAACTATTTTGAAGCTCATTTCACACAAGTGATTGCTCCAAATTGCCAAAACATTATCTCTGTGAGTTTCTGTTTGTTCTTTGGGAACCGGCAGAGCTTATGAGAGTACAATGCCATTGCAGCAGAAACAAATGTTCTCTGTAATACAGTGGGAGAAACACTCACCAAATCCATATGATACATTTAGCAGATATAAATACACTGTGTGCAGTCAGATTTCAGTGGTTTGAACACTGGTCCAGCGTCTCAAATCAACAGCTGTTTACAGATGACATGTTTACTGGGATGTGTTCATCCTGACATTATCTGAGAGACTTTTTGCAAACACAGAGCTAGTTTAGAGTACGTAGGCCTTGACATTCCTCTTCTCTGTGCAGTTTGGGGACTTGTTTCTCATCATATGCAGTGGATTCTTTGGCACTCGTGGCCCCGACATGATAATACACCTGTAGAGATATTAGTTAGAAGAAAATATGAACTTGCTCCGAGGCTGAAATTGCAAATGGGGAAAGGTCAGGAAGAGGAGTGAGCAAAGCTGTCACTCCACACAAATGTCAGAAGCCCAGTTCAGCAGGTGTTGGGCAAAAGGTGGGCCAATTAATCCTAATTAGACAGCAAGGTTGTCAGGGGCAGAAAGCCATGGTTGAACTTCATTTGTATCTTCATATGAAGACATAAAAAAGGAACGAAGAATTGTAAGGAGCAAAGTGTACATTTCCTTGTCTCGGCAACACTAAGAATCATTGTTATTGATACATGTTTATTTACTTCACAATATTTTAACGGTCATTGTACTTTATTTCAGTGTTGGTATTTCATGAGCATCGGCAATTGTACCCAAAATAGAACTATATACTAGGGATTTCGAGAAGTTGTTGTTGCCATTGTCTTAATTTCAAAGCCATAGTTAACCCATATCTTTACATATCACGTTATGAAATTGATTTGTGCTGATGCTTCAGTATTATTCACTGTTTTGTGTGTGCAAATTCCATGGTGTCCACCAACTTTAAAGTGGACCTATCATGCTATATTAGAAAAATATATTGTAGGACCATACAGTACCTATACAAAACATGTCTGTGAAGTTTTTTGCTTAAAATACCAAACAGTTCCCCCATTGCAGCCATGCTTCATACTGCTCATACCCCTCTTTTGCAGCCCTGTTAGAGAAACGCGGATTTTGGGTCCTTAGCTTAAAAAAAAAGAAGAGGAGGCGGAGCTAATGCCTGATCAGAATTCTACCGGAGATAAAGTAAAATTCTGCTGTGATAAAACGCCATCCTGTTTAAACCACGTCAAAGATTATTTCTGAAACAGCATGGAGCTCAAATGCTTTTTCTCTTGCGGGTTTATCACAAGGTGAGTTCCTTTTTTTATGTCCCGCTTTTTAAACACACTCTACAGTACAGGTTAGCTCTGAGTGTTAGCGAGGCTTGCTAATGTAAACAAAGACGAGATTTAAAAGATTTGGGTACGGAGGGAAAGACAAAGGGTTTTATTTTCTGACGCTGCGTGAGTTCCCCGACGCACCGGGGACACATATTTATGTGTAAAAGACATCAAAAAGTGCATTTTGCATGATATGTCCTCTTTAAGTGCTCCACTGCTTGCTGATGTTGTTGAATCTAAATGATTTACTAGAAGTAAACCCACCAATGCAGTGACTTTTTTCAATTTGTCTCTTAGCATCATGTGGACTGGTCCTCTCCTTTTTGCGTTGGTGATTTACAGGCCTTTGCAATTGGATCTGTTGTGCAAACGAACAAAACAATTTGATAGATTGTTCCCTCCCTCAGCTCACATTCATACTGCTTCCTGCAGAGGTCTTTAAGTGCCATTATACAGTACCAGCGGGCTTGCGCCTCAGATACAAATATTCACAGTGCAGCGCATGCCACGCCAGCTGTTATAATCTGTTATATATCATTTTATATTCCTTTTATTTCCCCATGCATCCCTTTATATTCCCAGCTCCTCTCTCCGCATGGTCTCGTCTGTCTCACTTTCTGGAGCATGGCTTTCATAATGATTTTGCAGGTGCACTGCAACCTGTTCCAAATAATGAATTATCACTAAACAGCAGGAACTGAACAAAAAAAAAAGAGTTTTGACCTGCCTCACTGCCAGAAAAAAAATGATAATCATGATCATAGATGATCATCATGGTAATTTGCTCCCAAGTGTAGAGAAGCATGTTATGACTAGTCCTTGCTCTGTGCAACACCAACAGGGACTAGATATTTTCATATCATATTGTATGTCAATAGTGTGATATGAGTTTACACTGTAACAGCCCCTCGATCAATGTCACCGCCCTTCCTGTCATTGGAGAGTGACACTGCAATCAGTACCGCAGCCACCATTCTCACCCAAGAGTGATTACAGTGTGTGAGAGTAGGACGAGCAGGAGCACTGTGTCTCTATCCAACATCTCATCATTATCAGACCAATGAAAGGGCAAAGAATGTGCCATAGACAAGGCATACCATTGTATTAACACACAACAAAAGAAGGAAACTCAGTTAATACAAAACCATATCTCACTTCTACTAAACTTTATTTATTTATTTTCTATTCTCAGTTTACCAGTTGCAATTATTTCACATAATCTGCTTGTACGTAAGGAATGCAGGCTTTTTATCATTTAGCACAGCACAACATGATGATTGATTAAAGAGACTCAATACAAATGACCCTTCTTCTTTTAAATACCCTGTTGTTACATGGTTGTGGTCCTGTGTTAGTGTAAGAACACACTTACGGCTTTTTGTTCATGCTCCATGAACGCTCTTGTAACGCAGCAGGACAGCTCAGTGTGCCCTGGGAGGGTCTGATGGATCTCATAACAGGCGAGAGCGAAAACAACTTGATCTGATGAGAACATATGCAGACGCTGAAGAGCCATATGTGAGGCCAAGGGGCAGTCATCAAGATGAATCTGTGTCAATCCACAAGAACTGCATATATATTCATGATATTTGTTTAACTGTTGCAGCTCTATTTTAAAACAAAAATTCGAATTACTCTGATACATTTGGTCATGACGTGTGGGAGCGGTTTGACTATGAAAGCACTATCTTAAGTACTATGAATTTTTTAATAGGGCTTGAATTTAGAATGTTCCGAATCATCTCATGGTACTTAGCTAAAGAGTATTGAAAGTGAATTTATTTGGCAGGGGAATAAGTGGATTTTATTAGGCCAGGAGGCTCCATTGACATCTTTGTGCCTGTTAGACATCATTTGACACCTCATAGATTCAGTCATGGTGACTTTGACTATCTCACAAGAGTACAAATGTCTCCATCCTTATTCCAACGTTTCTTTCTCTGTTGGCCTTGTGCCTGGTTTATCATGGCACCTTAATTTCCCTGGTCTCGCCTTTCTGTTTCCTCTGCCTTACCTCTCTCCATCCTTCCACTTTCCTGAGGGAATGTGGGAGCTAATGGATTTGAGCTGAGCTCTCGCCGTTAATCAGACTCCCATTAGCCAAACCCATTTGAAGCTTTGGACTAATGGGAACACAGGAATGAGAGGATCCGTGTGGACGAGAGTTTACAGATTTAGAGACAAGAGAGAGAATTTACAAAGTAGGGCAGGGACAAGGTGAGGTTACAATGTTACAGTTAATGTGTACTGTCTCCTCTTTGGGGATCTGTCTGTAACACCTGCAGACAAGTTGAATTGATGTCTCGTTTCTCAAATGAAAACATCACTCCATGAAAGATTTACTAGAAACAACTTTAAAAAGAGTATAACTAATTACACATACGTCATTTTTACTTCTGAGTCTGTTACCAGATCAAAACATGTAGTATTGGGCAATGGATAACACTTGCATAACTAGTCCATGTATTCATTGTTTGCCAAGGGTTAGGGTTAGGGGTTAAGGTTTTTATGTTGAATCTAACGTAAAAATGTACATCATGTTTTTGTCATTTGTTGTTCGGTTTAATGAATTGTCTCAGTGTTTTTAACATTACCTATGTTGATTATAATGTCAGCTATTTCAGTATTAGTCTTTAAGAATTCATTTGAAGTCAAGCTAAATAGACATTTTCTTGCAGTGGATGGATGGCTATATCCAACCCAGTCTCACGGCATTTCGTGTTCACCAACACGATTTTTTTTAATCTATTGATTCGTGTTCCCCAACACGATTTGCCCCTTTTTTTCGTGTTGCACAGCACGATTTATTTTCGTGTTGCACAGCACGATTTTAAAAGCAATGTATTTCTATTGCCTGCAGCACGTCTTTTTCTCCGGTCGGGTCGAGGAAGACCGGAAGCTGTGTGGTTCATAAAAACATGTTCTTACTCAATATCAAGCCACAATTATTGCTTTTATTTTAAATCGTATAATTTCGGACTTTTGTTGCCGTCTGTGAGGAAAATAAATGGGGCTCAGAGCCTCAGAATACTGAAATCTGTATTTTTTAAATATGTTTTTCCTTCTAATTTGTTATTCTTTTCAAAATAACACTGTTATTTACTCACCAATAATACACAATTATCCTTGCTTTTATTTATTGGTTTAATTCCATAATCTCGGGCTTTTTTGGCGTCCGTCAGGAACTGAATTTCAAAATAAAATATCCGGAAACAGACGTAGGACTATAAGGGACATTTCGAGCGTCCTTGCGATTGTCAACCTTTCTGAGTTTAGGATGGCCGAAGACACTACACTACCCATAATCCCCAGCTATCGTTTAGGACTACAGTCCCCCGTAAGGTTACGCAGAGCGTCAAACAGCTGTGTGAAATGGAACGAAACCACGACAGACTATCCAAAACTGGAATCGAACGCCCCCCCCAGAACTACACATGCTGGCTATTGTGTTTCGCCAAATGTTCTATGGGACGTCTCTACTGAACGTTTTCGTTTTTCCCACAATTAGAAGTTGCCAGTATTAAACACATTGGCGTTATCAAATGTAAAACTATTATATATTATTTATTATAATTAATAAATGGGTGAAAATCGCTATATATAGGCTACCCACATGACAGCTCATTGTTACTTTGTAATTCTACTCCACTACAATTCAGAAGTTAATCTGGTATTTTTACTCCACTGCATTTATTTGAGTTACTTTGCAGATTCTGATTAATTATGTGAAATATAAACAACCCTTAAATCAGACTTTAGTTACACCTGAGTAAAATTCAGGGAAGGTGATTGTCAAGTGCCAACAATCAGGAGAGATATTTGATAGGTGGTGCTTGAGAAGACTAAACATGTATCTGCAATTGACAGGTGCGGTGGAAACGAGTAATAAAGTATATTCATTACTCGTTATTCTCTACTAATAGTTCATTAAAGACTGTATATTATGGCTATTTTGCACATCCCTTTCAAGATTTTCAAAGGTGTATTGACATATCATATACACAACTACGGTGTAGTTATGCAATGAATGAAACACTTGGGTCACAGGTTCCTCAACAGTGCATTACAAGACATCTATCAATATGTGTGAACCTCCACCATTAAACTGTCATATTCTGCACATTTCTTATTCTATCTACATACATACGAGTATAATTCATATGTATAATATCAGTTAAAATAAGTGCTTCAACATAGTTAACATTGCAGGAAAGCAATATATTAGACGTTAAGTACTTTGTCAGGCTTAATATGTATATGATAGATACCCCCAACGTTTTTTTCTTATTTAAAAGAAGACCTTAATCTGTTATTTAATGTTTAAATAAAGGTTAATTTGTTTTTCTGTTTTGCACCTCCTCCTATTAATATCTTTGTACATCCGGCACTAAACTGTTTTATTGTAGAGATCACTTTATAGTATCTTCTTGATTTTTTATATTCTATATTTCTATATTTATACTTTCCCCCTATGAAAGTATGTACTCTTAATATTTTTTTAATCAAACACAATAATTCAATAACGTGCTTTAACCACTAGATGCACACAAGGTACACAAATGTTTTCCGGATTTCATATCATATAAACACCAAATCCCAGCATGCATTGCGGCTAAAACATCCAATAAGCGAGCTTAAAACTATAGCTGAGGATCTTGGGTAATGCCTATGTCCGGTTATTTTTATTTTGAAATTCAGTTCCTGACGGAGGCCAAAAAAGCCCGAGATTATGGAATTAAACCAATAAATAAAATCAAGGATAATTGTGTATTATTGGTGAGTAAATAACAGTTTGTTATTTTGAAAATAATAACAAATTAGAAGGAAAAAATTTTTTTAAAAATACAGATGTCAGTATTCTGAGGCTCTGAGCCCCATTTATTTTCCTCACAGACGGCAACAAAAGTCCGAAATTATACGATTTAAAATAAAAGCAATAATTGTGGCTTGATATTGAGTAAGAACATGTTTTTATGAACCACACAGCTTCAGGTCTTCCTCGACCCGACCGGAGAAAAAGACGTGCTGCAAGCAGTAGAAATACATTGCTTTTAAAATCGTGCTGTGCACCACGAAAAAAAGGGGCAAATCGTGTTGGGGAACACGAATCAATAGATTAAAAATCGTGTTGGTGAACACGAAATGCCGTGAGACTGGGTTGCTATATCATTTGTATTGCAAGTTAAACTTATCTTTCCAACCTAAATATGAGTCTACCTGGTTGACCAAGGCATCTTTGGTCCTGCAGTTTTGCTGATAATCAGTTAAAAATAAGTAGCCCGTATGGCTTTGTGTTTCCGTAGCCATGGTGGAGCCCATAGGGATCCTTTGATTAGCTTTGGAGCTCTGTGTCTCTCAGCTCAGCCATACTGTACTCAACCTGCCTACCTCACACATGTTCACAAACACACAACGCCTCTTCCTCATTATGACTTGGACAAATCTGCTGAGTTGGGAGGATACAGACATCAATTATCAAAGTCAGCTGTCAGCATTGCATCGTGGGAAGGCCTGTTAGACAGACACAGCACCGTGTTTTGAGAGTCGGGATAGACCTCCTCAGAACCCCAGCCGCTCGGTGCCTGACTACCCTGTCTTTGGTCGCAATGAAAGAGAAGAGGGAAAACACTAAAAGGGCCAATTTAATAGGCAGCAAAACAAGAGTATTGGAGTGTGGGTGGAAAAGAGAACGAGATATCCAAAGGCGCTGTGATGTGATGTATCACTCTGCCAATAGTAATGGCAAGTTGGAAGCTGGAATGATGATGCACAGTCACATCTTTAAAATATCTGAGAGGCTGCCTTTTTCATCCCTAATGGAAACAAAAAAACAGGCCACAAATGCTTCATTCCAGAAGCTGTGACATGTTGCAGCAGATCTTCTATTATATACTTTAACAATGTGAGTTTCTTCCAAGTATAATTATTCTTTTTATTTGTGTGCCCGCTGTTTTGGCATCGATAAGTGAATATGCCGATGGGCAAAGATAAACACTCATTTGACTTCATCCTGGGTGGAGGGGGTTGGGCTATCTCCGTCTGCATCCAAACTCAGTTATGTTTTCATTCCCGCAGGTTTTCCACACAGTGGCAAGCTTTCTACATCTTGCATGACAGAAGCTATGCCAAGGTTTGAAATATATATGAGTGGGTGCGGGTTGGCGCGCCATTTCAGGACCTCCCATTATGACTGCGAATCAGAGCATTCTCCTTGGCGCTGAATAATTCATAAAGAGAAAGTATCTGCTTAGTGATATTGTTTTTTTCTACCTGGCATAGGGAATGGATAGAAAGCAGTCATCACTAGTCCCATGGCGGCTTGGGCACAGAGTTCAAGATTAGGTTTGAGTCTTGGGACTGATAAAGTGAAAATAAAACTTGATTCTTTGCAAATCTCGAAAAAGCGATTGTCCTGGGAAAAGAAAAATCATATTTTCCAGGAAATGTATTTGCAACTTGCAGCATTGCAATGAGAGGAGAAAGGATCAGATGAGATGGGGTGTGAAGGGCTTTTCCGGTAGACCCCTTTTATTTATTTCAGACACTGTTAGTGTCCCATTACTCATGCTGCTGCCTGAGAGATCTTACTCATTGAAACCCTGTTAAAGTGCTGCGTCAGCAACACAGGCAGACTGAGAAAGGGAAGCAGCGAGAGGAAGAAAGGAGGAGAGGGCAAGAGTCAAAACAAAGGTGAGACAAAACACTCGTCCTGCTCTCAGGCCCATTTTTCCTGAGTGTCTCTGACGGTGGTTGCTATCCAAAACCCCCCATTAGACCCCATGAATAATACAAAAGAAGAATGAGTGTGTTAGCATTGAGCATTGTCCCTCTCCATTGTTGGGATCCACACCCTTTTGAGCAAGTGGGTGGGTATGCAGGCAGACTAGGTTGACTAGGTTCTCCTGACTGATCTAAAGTACTCACCCTATCCATCTGACAGGTTTGTCAGGGGATCATCTGTATGGACTTATCTGTTTAACGTGAATTAAGCGAGATCACTTTTTTCCGGATTGGTTTAGAAATGTAAAGATCAAGTTTGAGAAAATATACCAAACATTTGAACTTGATTTATTAAAATGTCCTCTATGGTGTATCTCCATCCTGGTTGCATGTGGCAAAACAATTATCAAAGCTCATCCATTGTAAGTGTCTGTTCAAGCTCTCTGTCCTTCCTTGCTCATTTGATGTCTCTAATGAAAGTGACCAAACCTTTTACTTAATATTGATTTGGACAAAAAGAACGCTCAGTTAAAAGAAAATTGCTTTGTTCTTCTGTATTCCAGCTGGAATTTTCGATGTGCTCTGTTGATATAAAATGTATATATTTCCGTTAGACTCCAACATTTCCTCATCCTCTGCTCTGTGATCCACATCGCTTAGCTGTAAGTGCACACGCGCCCTGACCAAGACTACCTTATTGTTGTGAAAACACTTGAAACGGATCAAATCAGACATCCAACAGCTGGCCTCTGAACTCTGTTTGGAAAAAAAAAAATGTAGAGGCTGAGAAAGGGTTGCAATAAAATAGAGACCATATACAGATTAAGAAGTAAAGCTGTGAAAACAAACATAGAAAGCCCAAGGTATTTAACATATGCCCTACCTCTTACCTGAGCGCCTCCTTCTGATCGACAGCAGAGCAACATGAATTTGTCAAAACCATGACACTCATGATCAGTTCGGTCACTTTATGTGGGATGTCAAACACTCATAACTTGGCAAGGCATCACCTGTCACAGGGATTGTGATGGATTTTTTCGCACCTTGAAGTTGTTTCTATTTTCACATATCCCAGAGATTCGTACATCCACAGCAAAGTATTTTTTAGTAAAGTACATTTATGATTGCCACATTCAATTATAAACTTGTAACTACGTTTTTTTAATAAAAAATGTAAATAGCCATCTGTACTGTTACCGAAACCGTTTTTTTTGTTTATTTCAGGCATCACAATTTCACATACTGTATGCTGCTGCCTAAGGGACTGCGCCTATTATAATAAGTTCTTAGTCACAGTTCTAATGAAATGTATTCATAAGAAATGTGTCGGAAGAAAAATTACAAATATAGGTGTAAATGGAAACTGTACTTTTGAAATTAGTTGAAGCAATAAAACAATACTTTTTTTTTAATTGTTGCAATTTAGTGTTCATATGTTTTCACTTTGATTACAATATTATCACAATTGTTAGATTTAGCAAATAAGTTACTCCAATGACATGAATGACGTGAATTTGCATAGACGTAGAATCGGAGGGATGAAACCCTCTTTAATGGTCACACATGCAGAGCACACAGCACACACAGTGAAATTCCTAGCAGTAGGAGCAGTGGGCAGCTATTGTACGGCGCCCAGGGAGCAATGTGAGTGGGGGAGGAAAGGGGATGTCCGGTGCCTTGCTCAAGGGCACCACGGCAGGGCAGGAGGTGAACTGGGACCTCTCCAAGTAGCAGTCCACTCTCCATATTTAGGTCTGGTCGGGGACTTGAACCGGCGACGCTACGGCTCACATTCCAAGCCCCTACTGACTGAGCCACCGCCGGACCTGCATGCATACAGCTGAAGCCTTTTGGCCCGTCCACACGGCGGCGTGCGTTGAAGCTTCAACGCTTCTGCCCATTCACTTTGAATGGGGTGACGTCACGCTTTGCCGAACTGCATTGAGGTTCCGTCGCTTCGCTTTGCTCGCGTTGCTCGCTTCAAAAGTTGAGTGACGTTCAACTTTTGAAGCTTCGACGGAAGCGTCAGCCAATCAAATCATATGCCAGTACAAGCTCTAGCCAATCAAACCGCGTGCTTGTCTGTCCGGGGTGGGAGATTCATGTGATTGGTTGTTGGTCGAGTTTCAGACACGCCCACCGGCAAGCTTCAACGCACGCCGCCGTGTGGACGCTGTGTTACTCCTCACTTTGGCCTGCCCTGTGGTCTTGGTGATGGTTAGGATCCATGGTTTGATTTGAAACACCACAGTAAATTGCTCATCTCTCATGTCAGTCAGTGCAGGGCAGTGCGTGTGTGATTTCATGCTCGGCCATGCATTATGTCTCAATCCATCCGCTCTTCTTTATTCCTTTCTCGTCTCCATTCTTTTCTCCCTCACTGATTCAGTTGATCACAGGGGGAAGGGCATGGAGGAAATGTAGGTGAGAGATGTTGACAGTCAGCGCCAAATGTCAGTCCAAACATGTTTCCTCAAAAATACATTTATATAGGGACATTGAAATGAAGCATATATGAGAAATACAGCGGTGTTGAGGTAAACTCTGAACTTTCCTCCTGCTTTATTATTTGCTGATATGTTGTGCCTGAGCTCTGTAACCGGTTATTATCACACATTACTTGAGGCCATGTACAGCGACCTTGGGTCCCTTGAAAGGCGCTATATAAATATCATTTATTATTATTATTATTATTATTAATTGTACCCATCTCTTCCAAAGCATGACTTACAGAGATGGCTAGGGCAACAGAGAAAGGAGTGTGAAATGTGGCTAGTAATTAGCTATCTTTTGTAGCTTCACATCTAATGTGAGCTTTCACTTAAAGAGCTGCTGTGAAAACCAGCACCGTCATTAAAACGGAGTATACACATGGCGAGAGAGAGAGAGCAGGGTTGTTGCTTTGACTCTGAAAGAAGTGTTGATACAAAATGTATTAAAGTGCTGCCATTGATGACCAGAGATCAAAGGGGGGAGCTGAATAGATGTACTGTAGTGATGGAATCAAATGATCAATGACAGTGTAAACAACTTGATTCCTGTGTGTGTGTCTAATCTTGCGATGAAGTGCAGTTTTCATTTTGCCCTTAGCAATGTCACTGTAGAATGACTCATCTCCAAATTCAGGAAAACAACCCATTTAAAGCCACCACCCTTCAGAACTGCCCATGTTAAAACCGATCCAGGCTGCCTTTACAACCACCCTGTCTCATTCACAACAATAATGATCAAGTGAAATTTAAAGGAGATGGCCAGGGGTAGAAACAAGACAAAGTGGGAGAGAGAAGTGATTAAAGGTGTAATGGATGGGCGAATGAGCTGGGGGAAGGGGCGTTCGCAGTACCTGGGACACCATGAGGCAGTGAAATATGAAGCCCCAAAAGCAAAGTGACAGAGAAAAATGTCTCTCTCCCTTTCTTGTTTCCCGGGCTTATCTCTGCAAATCAGCCCTGTGATGTCAGGAACTCCTCAGGTGAATGTCACACCTCGTGAATACTACTAAACAGATCTAACAGATAGGGGCAGAGAAAAAACAAGGTGATTACTTCAGGCTAGCCATGTTTAATCAGCATTCCTCTTGATTTAGATAACTTCTGACCCGGGATTAATCGAAATTAAAACAATTTATTTTGGTGGAGATCTCAAAGAGTAGTTTCCTGAAGGACATTCATGTCCTTAATTGCATTCTGGGCAATTTTCCATCAAGAGGTCAACACAGACGGCCTTATTCATTCCAAAAGCAGGAAGTGAATTACTAGCATTCATCTCTTTATGGTACTTAGAATAGCCTAATAACCTTCACCAAGAAAGCAGGGACGCTTTGTTTTCATCTACGGTGCTTGACAGTGTGAGAGACACCCATGGAGACGAGGTGTACATCACAACAAACTTCATAGCTGGGAATATCCCATTTCTAAAAAAACGTTTTTTGTGTACAAGCTTTCTTATTCACACTGTGTACAAACACTGCGTTGCACTGACAGCCCCTTTATGCTTTCAGCTCTGGTTAGCATTCAGCAATAGCATCCCCTTCCCTGAGTTCAAGGTCTAGACAGTCATTTCATGAATAAATACAATAGATATCACTTCCATTTGGCCTGTAAGCCCTGTGTTGATTTGATGAATACAATGGAATAAAGTGTTGATCTGCATACTGTATATCTCACTCAACTAGAAAACAATGCAGATGTCTGTCGTGCTGTTGGTCCTCACTGTCAGCATTATATAGAGCAGATGCAAGAATAGAAATACAATCATTTACACACTTGCACCATTGCACTCTGCTGCCATCAGTCAAATATTATGAACACACACTCAATCTAGATATACACTTTCACATAATCATGAATGTATCCGTGATAGAACTAGGCTAGACGGACCGAGAAAGAGGAATCCATTTCGCTACAACTACAAGACTAACTATCTCTTCACTCATTCACTTTTAGCTTTTGCATACATATTGATTTGGAGTTTGGTGCATGAAAACTTGCTAACAACAGCCTTCCATTTTGATGGTACTTAAATACCCTCTATGGCTTTAACGTCAATGTAAATAGATTGTGCTCACCCACTCAGAGAGTTAAGGTTCTGGGCTACTTGAGCGAGCTGGGAAAGGTCTTCCTGTGCCTGTGGTGCAGAAGATGGAGAAGAGGAGGACGGGGGTGGCTGTAGACAGAGGACCATCAGCATCAGCTTTATTGTCCACAGGGCTTAACTTGAACTCCTCTCACTCAATTGTCGACTTAGGTTACTGTATAGATTGACTGTTTGTCAGTAGGTGTTCAGGACAGCATGGAACCTGGCTTTAGAGGTGTGAAAACGACTGTGTACATAGTCATATTTTAACACCTTTTAAAAAATGGTATTCAAGACATTTGTTCTTTTAACGTTGGTATATTTGAACCCACTATTTAAAATGCTTTGATAATTAAGTTGATATGACTTGAAACTCACTAATTGCATGTTATGATTTGAAAAGTAGCAGATTTATTTGAAGCGTAGTATGTCATGTACAATATAGTGAGGCTTAATAGGGGGCCTTAAAGAGTCCCATCAACGTCAGGCTACCAGAATACATTGTTCTAATGCTAAACTTAAGTGCGTGCACTATGTTGATATTTCAATTGTTTTCACTATTTAGAGGAATGTTTAGCTTGTTTGTGCATTAGGTGTTTTGGTTTGCCTGGATAATTCCTACGTTCCCTTGATTAATGTGTGGCCAGTGGTAAACTGAGTTTGATTGACACTATGTGATGATGAAAACGCACTGCAGGCCCCAGTGAGTGTCCAATTAATATCAGAGAGAAATCCTCAACAATTACTAATTGAACTGTGGCTGGCTGGCCCAAAATGACTCGGTCATTAGTTTGACACTGAGCTCAACGTGCTATATGCATTCAAAGAGGGAAAATGAAGAGAATTGAGAATGAAACGAAGAATAACCACTTCTAAATGTGACTGCTTAGAGTTAAAATCATGTTATTACAATTTGAGGAAGCCAAATCATCCCTGTTTCATTATGATTTATTTCATGATTCAATAATAGATTAGCATAATCTGCATAGCATTTAGAAATGCAGTACTAGAAGCTCCCAGTAGATAAATGAATGCTTTTGTTGCAAACAGCCATATACATATCCTAGAACAGTTTCACACATAGTTTTGCAGTTTGGGTTTGTATGTCACTCACCAAATCTTCATAGCTGCTGTGATAGATCACGTAGAGAATGAAGGGTGGGGGGGAACATTGTCTATAAGCACCGAAAGATGAGAGTGGCAAGGTGAGGAAATGGGGTGGAAAATTCAGAATAGTGTCATACGATGATGACTGTCATGTCCTGGAGAACAAGATGGAGAGTGTGGCAGCCTTGGAATAAAGGATGCGCAGACTGGAACTGTCTTTAGACAGATGGGGGAGTTGCACTAATGGTCACAGAGGTACTCCTAAAGAACAGAGGTAACAAGTATAGCAGCACAGTGAGGACACAGTGCAATACAATGGGGGAAGGAAGGATCTTTCAAATTGTTTTCAGTTCATATTGTCCTAAAATAGAATGAACAATGTGGGCCGAAACAATCTTGAATACAATTTCAAATGCAGGGAAGCTTTTAGAGTAAAGACACGTGTCAGATATTGTGTATGCATTGGAAGTTTCCACTCACCTTTACTGTTGGTACACCAACTGAAGAAATAGAGTAATCACAGAACTTTTTTGTGCATATGCATTACTAAATACAATTTGTATTTGAAAAATGCCTAGTTAGTAAGTCAGTGAGTTAGTGAGTGAGATAGATAGATAGTTAATTAATAGTTAATAAGTTCCAGCTGTACCTAAAAGTTGTGAAAAAAGAAAAAGAAGAAAAAAAGAAAGCTCCAACTGTGATTGTGCGGCTTGCTCACCATAAAGGGAAATACTACATTTAATACATTTTCACTGATCATGTATTCACCACGGGTAACTGCTTGGGCCTCAAGTCATCTGGAGATTGCAGTACCTGATACTGAAATCAAATTATACCAAATTAAAATGAGCCTATTATAGGGCTAATGAATGGAGAATGCATTGGCTGCTCTATGCTGTGGGGTGCCATACAGTTATGCAGAAAGGGAAAGGCATGTATGCTCTAAAATCACAGATGGTATCAGGAAACACTGCAATCGTGAAGGGCACATGGGGACACATGAGTGTATGACCACCAAAGAATGTACAGTTTATCAACCCTGGATAATCATTTAGGCCTTTGTCTCCGGGGCGGATAACGAAAGGAACTGGTACCGGATTGCAGTTTTTTCATGTGAAATAATTAAAATGCACAATGCCTTTTTCCACACTCTCCTACCCAGAAGCTATTCTCCATCATTGAGGGCTAGTGTTGAAACATCAGAAGACGAGTCTCGATGAGAGCAGTGTGTATTTGTGTATGAGGATGGTGTATTTGTCAAGTTTCTGGCTTGTTCCAACTTGTCTTAATTAGTACCAGTAGCTCGAGTGAAGCTCCTCAGCTCTGGTGGTCTGAGAGGGAGCAAACACACACTAACTTACAAACACAGACACTGAAACAACTTTGAATGCCATCTGGCTCCCGTAGGATCCTGCGGAGGGGCCGGGCCCTCAGAGAGATGTGCAAAGGGAGTGGGTGGTAGGAGAAGGACAAGGAACAGCGAGGGGAGCAACGGATGAGTTTAACGTGTGAAATCACAGACTGACTGGTCTCCACCTGCCTGATACTTATTGCTAGTCGGCCATCAGGCTGTTGATGTTGTGCCAACACAATATCATGATCGCATATCCTGACTGACATATTTTCCGTGTCTCTTGGTTCACTTGTATGTTGCTGTTTTTTTTTTCATATCACTGGCTTTGAGTCAATAATTAATGTAGACCTCTTAGTAATGTGATCTGAGAAGCCAAATCTCGGAGGACGTGAGGCTACAGTGATTCTAAATGCCCTCTTCATGGACATGAGAAATCCTCAAGTATACATATGACTGCTGCTGTAACTCAGCACCAGGTGCCCTTGCAAAAGGTTTAGTGAAGTTTCTCCTGAAAAATCAGTGTTGTCTGCTTTGCATGCTAACAAGGTCTGTGAGTGTATAATGTACACGCAAGCAGACCTATCTACAGTCAGCAGCTGATGCTTCCATCTAGGAAATATATTCCGGTTCAAACTGGAATTGAAAAGGTGGTAAACCCAACCTCAGGTGTCTTCAAAGCCCTAGCTATTTTAGTTTTCGCAAAGGTTTGCTGAATCTGTCTGTTTGACAGTTATTCGGGAACATACTTGGTGTGTTGGTGTCTCTCTGTGTCCTACTTTAACAATTCCCTCAGTAATATGTTTAGAAATCATCAGGTTAACGTCTGGATTTTGTGTTTGCTCAGTTTTTCCACGACCAAGACGTGCAGAAATTCTAAAGACTGAATAAAAAGACAACACTTAGGCGAGTTGAGCTAAATACTTATGATAATGCCCTCTCCATTTAGTTAAGTTGAGTCAAATGTTCATTTGTTCAGCTTTAAAAGGAATACTCTGGCTAAGAAATACTGACTTGGACAGCAATAATTGCAAACAATGAGCTGAAAGATTATCGCAAGTGTGTTGGGGTAATACGTGGATCTTCCTAAAGGAGGTAGGGGAAGAACAGTTTGCATTGGTTAATAGAAGCACAGTGAAAACCAAGAGTGGTTGAAGTTATGCCTTCACCCGGTCTTTTTCGGTTAACTGAAGTAGAGAGACCGAAGACACCATTTGCCCGCAGGGAGTTGAAGCATCGGGGAAAAGAGGGCAGAATGAAGAATATGAGTATGTAGCTTGTCATCGCAATTTGAATTATTTTAATGTGCACACTGCGATCATGGCCAAGGGAGTGAAAATAAAACGTTTGAACCAGAATAAAGTTTGCAAGGAGACAAAACACATGATAGTGTGTACGGTGGAATTATTGTTCATATTGATCAAACCATGCGTGTGCCATAGCTCTTTTCCCTATTGGTAATTTGAAAAGACGTATTTTATATTCCAGATTTGCCTGCACTCTGAAGTAGGGATGAGAATTTGAAAGCAAATGTATATTCGAATATTCGACCCCCAAAAAAACGGTTAAAAAAAAAATGTGTACAAAAAAAATAAATACATGGTCAAATAAGTATAGAAACCAAGTCGAATTTGTCAAATGTATTGAACTGGTGATCACAGTTTGAACAGTTGACAGCTATAGGCCTACAGCTTTCATGCTTAAAACATAACTTGGTTTTCTGATGGATTTGGACATAAACGCGAGTGAAGTATAACCGGACGCGAGAGAGAGGGATCAGCACCTGCAGCTCTGCCCGCTGTGAGGGACCGGTGAGCGGAGCAAAACACACCTTTAGACCTAACATACTTAGCTATGGCACTGTCATATACATTGAATTATTCCATTTGATAATATGCAATGAACTTAGGCACCCCTCCCAAAAACATGTAATTAAAAAAAAAAACAACAAAAAAAACATTACAATAAAAATGTTCATAACTCATATTCGATTAATCGTTCCCATCCCTACTCTGAAGTACAAAGCCCTTTTGGCAATTTGCTGGAAAAGCAGGCTCAATTTTAAGGTTTAAACATCCAAGAGAAAATAAAAAATTCGGAAAAAAGAAATGTATGTCACAGGCTAGGTTTTCATTGTTCACAGAATAATGTTTACAACCTTAGTTGGAGCTCACTCTCAAGCCAATCCCAGAGAGCAAGAGATTCATTTCCTTCCCTGATTAAATATCAACTATGTCATTGTGTGTGCCATTAATCCTATGTGCTTTTTTTACATTACTGTTCCGTCAGTAGTTCCAATCATCCTAGATTGGAGATCGTCCATTACACGTTCCTCTCTCATTTCCACAAGCATTCATCCTCTCGTGTAACATGCTAGAGATGGCTCCTATCTCTTGGCTAACAAAAGGGACATCCCTGCCCATTTTCTATTATTATTGGAAGCCTAATGACTTTATCTGTCCCTGTCACAGAGTGATTTCTGCAAACCATCATGGTGCATACCCGGGACCTGACACAGGGCAGG